>NC_081799.1:12711978-13014478 GCF_963082965.1 Carassius carassius
ACCTGTCCAGTGTTGTTTATGGCTTTTCCTATAATGTATAATGTGATTTCTTGGGTATTACTAAACCTGAAGTCACAATAAACCATGCAGAAATCTCATGTGGAATCTAACAGAGGTTTAAAGCAACCACATTTCAGCTTAAATGCCATGTGTGGAATCATGCACATTATTTTCAATGTTTCTCTTGGCACTGAAGTGACTTGTGGCTTATGTTTGTAACTCTCTCATTGCTTTAGGCAACACAATCAAGCTTGTTGACTGAGGCATACCTGTGGCCTTATGTCTGCCTTCCCTGTGGCTAACAAAATACTAAGACAGATACCAGAGCTGCAGTTTGACTGGCCCGCAGGACCAGAATATCCTGTAGCTAATTTGGTGACAAATAGCAGCCACGGAAAGCTGTGGACTAGAAGGTCATTCCTAGCAGACAGGCATATTCTGATCATTTGCCATATAATAATAATGAGATGCCAGACTTATCATTCACTATTGACATGACATAATCTATTAACGGAGGAAACCATGACACTTGTGTGTTGGGTATGACACAGTGTCCAGCTGCCTGTTACACACATTTAGCTTGCTGCTGGTGTCCTCTCACTTCAGGAAGGTTAAATTATATAAATCTTTGCTGCTTTTCCAAGCCCCAGAAAGATGTTCAGAGATGAGCTAGCCTGAAGGCTGAAATTATCAACTGCACATTCATCCCCGGTCAAGTCTCTTGAGATTTGAATCCCAGTTCTCACAAACCAAATTAGACGACTCACTTCCTGCCATTTTATTTTATTTTATTTTTCCAGATATTCCACCTGCAAAGGTTTTCACATTTTGTGAAAAGGTGCAGTTATATGCAACATATATTCTCTTATACAATTTTTTAAAGTTGAAAGTTGCGTCATCTGTGAAAGGCATTGTAGAGTGTCAGAAGTGTAATAAAGTGGCCCGGGGACTTCGCCGTATAGATGGGTTGGTTTTTGACAACAACATGGCCGATAGCTGGAGAAAATTTGAAAAGGAATCCCGTATGTCAGATAAATCAAAGAAAGTACAAGCTTACAAAAGGTCCTGAAGAACAACGTCCCGAAGAGCTTGATAATGCTGAAACATTTGTGTATGCGGATGGGGAAGATCATGAGTATCCAGAGGTATTTTTAACTAAATTCTCTGAATTGAGTTTACCCGCAAAAAAAAAAAAAAAAATGTCATAATGGATAGACACGCGTTTCATACCACTGTTCAAAAACCTGGGGAATCTGTACAGGCCTACTTATCCACTCTGAAAATCCTGGCAAAGAAATGTGAATTTGGATCTCTACAAGATTAACTCATTAGAGGCCGTATAGTTTACTAAATAAAAAATTACACTGTTCGCAAACAGTTCCTCCGTAAAAAAAACAAACAACCTAAACCTTACTCTGGACTTGGCTATTAAAATAGGCTTGCTGAAAGAACAGTCAGAGAGGAGTATGAGACAGCTAAGAGACTACACAGAAATATCGTAATTCCTCAAATAAAAGCCGGGGCCTTTATTTACCTGAACTGCAGAAGGTTACAGGCTTTTATTTGAAGCAGGCTTTTATTAGAGGCAGGCCTTTATTTCTAATTCCATCTGTTTGATAAGTAATTGTTTTAAATATCCCGTTTTAAATTAAAAGCGATAGCATTCCAGTGGACAGAGATCATAACATTAGCACAGAATCAGTTCAGAATCAATCACCAAAAGAATCAGTTTGGTTCAGACGCGCTCTGTGTCAGTCTGCTTCACGCTGAATTACGCATGCGCAGTATCATCAGATCCTCTGTTCTCGATCTCGAATCGGATGCATCCGACAGAAACGCTTCTTGGTTCAGTGTACTGGTGATCCGAAAACCGATGCAACCAGTCCTTGACTCGAGAACGAGAAAAGCTCCGGTGTGGGGATGTACGTTCGTTATCTCGCTCTGCTGCACAAATTTTCCCCCGGCCTTTATTTGTCCGTGTTGATCACGCCCCCGGCCACTATAAGAGGCCCGGCGTTTATTTGACTACCGGTTTTTATTTGAGGAATTACGGTATGTGCTCTGCAGTAAACACGTGGCTCAAACATTAATGGACAACATTCTTCAGAGAAAAGTAAATGTTTTGCATATAACAAATGCTGCTACAACTGTGGTAAACTAAACCACTTTGCGAGATGCTCCAGGTCAGCACAAGCACAGCCAATAGATGCTAAAACTTACTACCAGCCTAGGACCCAGCAGAGGGATAAAATATATATGGAAATTGCTGATGTCACATAATTGTATGTCCATGACTTAAAAAGAAATACTGCATAACTCTACAGGTGTAGGACCATAAAATGTTCATCCAATCACATCCCTCATTCTGAGGTCTACGATAAGGGTGTCAACATATGTATTTGCATACCTCCACACACCCAGTTCACACAGACATGATCCATCATCAATGCGTTCCATTGTGCTATTGCAGATTAGTGAAAACAGAAGGCATTATTGTTGTAGTATTATGCATATTGTACTGTAATGTTTTCTCCTCAGTGAATGATGTGAATCTGACAGGATTGCATTCTATCCTCCACCACCGCCCTCTCTTATTGTGTCGCTGGTCAGCTTCTGGTCTTTTTGTGCATGTTAGTGTGTATTAGAGGAGGCCAGGCTTTGGAGAGTGAATATGCAGGGAGGGTGGGTTCTTATGCAGTCAAAGCTAGTTTGTTATCGCAAGCCTCTCCAAAATCACCTATCCTAACTTTAATATTTTCTACAATTTTGCAGTAGTCTTCGGCTTTCACTGGAGACTTGTATTCAATTATTGGTTCATTGAAGTATAATCTTTGTCTCAGATAATTTTGTTAAAATCTGGAAAAAATTAAATAAACAAATTAGACAGTTCTGGATGTACAGTGGCTAAAGTTATCAAATTGAATTGCTTTTAAATCACACACATCTTGAGGAATCAGATGGGAAATACTGATGGTTCTTCTTGAGATTGCTAACTTTTGACTGCAAGCTTTGGCATATTTAACATTATTTTCTGGAGTTTTATTAAGAAATGATTGGGTCTTTGTTCAGCAGAGATAAATATGAGAAACAAAGCATGAATGAATGAATGAATAAATGAATGAATGGGGTTCCGAACATAGAAAAGCAGTGAATGTTAGAGAATAAAAAAAAAAACTTATTTTTTAATAAATATTTCATAGGTAAGATAATTTACATAAATATGTCCAGTTTATGAAAGAATCACTCATTTGTGCAAGTTATTTTCAATAAATATTTCTTACTCGTAGGTAAGATATTGACTTAATTATGTCCATGTCCATTGAAATTTATTGGTAATGATGGAACTTGTGCCCATAATTGATAGTTTTGGAAAACACACCCCAGAATGATTAATTGCTGAATATATATATATATATATATATATATATATATATATATATATATATATATATATATATATATATATATATATATATATATACTGTACATATATCACAATCAGCTTGAAATGTATGCCTAATTGAAATGCAATTGCGGCCCCAATTGTGGAAAACTCAATCGTTTATTTGAAATGTTCATGATGGGTGGCCAGCCAAAACACATATAACTGTCTGTTTACACTAGCCACAAACTGAACTGGTTTAGCTGGTCCCAAATCTTCAATATTTACAATAGAATTATATAAACATGTTCCTCCTTGCGTCTCCTGCAGCAAAGCAAGTGGCTGTTTTTCAACTGATGTTCATGCATTTGATTTTGGCTCTTTTTCAAATCTTACAGCGGATGAAAGTATCAGTTTCTCTGTATGATCTTTAACTGATTTTCTGAAGATGTTTTTACTCCTGCTGGTGGCCAAAAAAATCCTTCCCCTGTGTCTCTCTTCCTCTGTCTTCCTGCATGTTTGAGTGAATGAGTGAGTCTATGTTTAACCACAGGGGGGTATGTATTACCATGGCAACGCTGCAGGTTCATCAAGATCTATGTGAAATTCTCTGCAGAAGTTTCCACAGCATTTGAACAGCTATTATTAATTGTTTATTTCTCCATCCTCTCCATCTGGTGACAGAGAACAGGAAACGAATGCCATGCTTTACCAGAGTGGTCTTGAAGGAGATAACTATTGCTCATGTTCTAATAAAAAGAATAGTGCACCCATTAATAAACTGTAGTACGAATATATATATATATATATATATAGTTGTAAATAGTTGTAAATAAAGAGTAATGGAGTACATTTTTACAAGAAAATTAGCTTCAAGCTTTCTGCTTTTCAGTTTCAAAAACTTGAATGGTACATGCTTTTTTCTTTGCAATTATTTGTCTAATTTACTAGCAATTTCTGAGTTGAATTGTTTCAAGGTAAATCCAACATAAAATCTGTAAATCTGTTTTTAGCACCTTTTTTGCAGTGTACTGTACCTGGAAAATAGTGTGTTTGTTTATTTATTGAAAGACCAATTCATATTGTTTCCTTTGCCATGCTGCCAATTTTTACATCGTTAATAAAATGAAAATGAAAATTACTCCATATGCAACACAAATGTTTTACATGTAATTAGGGCTGCAAAAGGGTGGAAAATGTCTGGTAAATTCCAAAAAATAAAAAATAAAATCCCTGCCATATTCCAAAACCAACAAACAAACAAAAAAAAAATCCATGTTTCCAAAATTTACTGGAAATTGTCCACCTTTTTGCAACCCTACATGTAATACTTTACTAAACTTATATACACCTTCACAGTATGTCTTAACCAGAAAGCATAAACGGTTTATCTGGTTATCAGTCTGAATGGACCACATTATAAATTACAGACCCTTATAATCTTTTCTTGTTTTGACTATACCATCTCTATTTATACATTATACAAAGAAACATGTATGCACACGCAGGCATACAAGAGTGAAATAAGGAAGAAGATATCATTAAATATTATGATTCAAACTTTCAAAGTACAGTAGTACTGGTCTCATTCTTTCTCTCAAAAGAGAAATAGTCGCCATGACCTAGTTAAGTATGAACTCATTAGCTTCTCTGGAACACAGCAAAATGAGCACAACACAATAGAAACAAGCCGCAACGATGAAATTAGCACAACACAATGGAAACAAGCCACAACACAACACAACAAAATTAGTGCAATACAATGATATTACATGGTCTTGTGGCGATTTCATTGTGTTGTGTTTTTTCCCTAATGGGTCACCATAGGTTTTAGATGGTTTAGAGTAAATTCATAAGTAATGTTCAAATATTGTTAACGCTATTTCTCTCCAGAAGTGAAAAGAAAATGTCATTGTACTGTACTCTTTTAATATAGAGTTGCAAGAAAAAAAAGCGTAAGCACAAGCGTGAAAAATAAAGCGTACTTTAGGCTTACAGGAGTTACAAGCTTAAGTGAGATTAGACAGACAGTGAAAGCAATAACTACTGCCCGAATAGTGGAATAGTCAGAGATTTATTGGATAGGGGCAAAGAAAACTCATTGATAAAAATGTCACATGACATCTTTAGCTTCAGCTGGCCTGTGGGAGACTCTGAAGCCAGTTGGAAGAAGTTTCAATGGTCTGATGAGACATACAACTGACCTATCAAACTAGAGAATCATTAGAAACACAACCATCATGCTGTATGGAGTCATCTTCAGGAGGCCCTCAAAGGTTGCGATGGTAAAGGGTGAATTCAGTAAAATACAGGGAAATTCTGAAGGAATGTCTGGATAGGGTCTGATTTGGGAGATTTATAATAGCAAAACTAATCAGGAATGGGTTAAAATATGTATTTATTTAGTCATTATCCTCTATGATTCAGTGCTATTGAACATGAAAACATCTAAGGGGCAAATACTTTTAATAAGTACTTGCTACATGTTCAAGCAATCAGAAGGAAGTGTAAATACTCATCTAATTTATGTATTTTATGCTGGTTTGTAATATATGTAGGGACATCTCCAGTAGCTTCAGAGCTATAATGTAAACATCATTAAGGTCCAGCAGTTACAGAAAATCCACTAAGTAAGCAAACGACATAGCAGAGATGTGCATATAGGGCACTTGACCTCTCTCTCTCTCTCTCTCTCTCTCTCTCTCTCTCTCTCTGGAAATGCACCGCAAACATGCTAATAGGCTAAACATGTTCTGTTCACAGCAAGTAAAATTTGTGGCTCTTGTTTGCAGCTTGAGTTGTCGACCTGCACTCCATGCAGTGGCAGTAAATTAAAATGCCTATTTGCTTCTTCATCTGTGAGTTTCCTCAGACAATGCACCTGGGGAACAGTAAACGGGCTCGTAAACTTTTACATGCTAGCATCATTGGGGGTGTTTTTAAAAGCATGTCATTGATGACAAGCTGTATTAGAGAGGAATTTATTGACTAGATTGCTTCCTGTTTAATGGGAGTACTCCTCACTACATTAAGAAGAAAAAGCGTAGTGCCATTAATCATGTGCTATCAGCTGCTAGCACCTTCATTTAGATGTATGCATCCACATATTCTGGTAATAGTGACACAATGAAACTATCACAGCTAAATCTTTCTTGTGAAGTAAAGCTCATATGTGATGTGCACCTTAACCAAAACTGATCAAATATACAATTCCATTTTTTATTTATTTATTTATCTATCTGACGAAATAAATAAATAAAAATAATAATAAATGTATTTAATTATTATATTTTTTTGTTAGCTATTTATCAAAATAAAATAAAATACAAATCCACTCAGTATGGACTAACTAGATTGGAATTAAGTATTGTTTTGTAGTCACCAATAAACTGGAAAACTGGGAAAAAACAGTAAAAAGAAAGAAATGTTTTATTATTTTACAAAACATTTGTGGTCAATAAGATTTTGTAAAAATGTTTTTAATGTTACATGATTCTTCAGAAATCATTCTAATATGTTGAATTTGGTGCTCTAGAATCATTTTTAATTATTATCAATGTATAAAAAGTTATGCTGCTTAATATTTTCATGGAAACTGTGATGCATTTGCAGGATTCTTCGATAAATCTAACATTTTAAATCTTTTTTACCATTTTAAATGTTTTTACTGTCACTTTTGATATTTAATGTTTTCTTTCTGAATAAAAGTGTTCATTTATATTAGAATTAATATTAAGTGTTAATGTAGAATAATATATTTACCTTGTTTATAGGGCTAAATTATTGAGCTTTACAACTGAAATATAAAATGCACTTTTTTAAAATTAAAATTAGTTAGTAATCAAAAACATTTTCATTCCTAATATATGAATAACTAAATAAATCTAATTTGTGTCTTATGCTGTTAAACAAAGTCAACAAAGTGTACCCTTTTCATGGAAATTGCCAACACTGTCAATAAAAGTCATTGCTGCGCTCTGCTTTGAATGCACCCCACAGTCGTACGTGAGAAGGCCTCATACATAGCATATCTCAGGGGTACAGAAAATAATTACAGTTAATCGAATGCTTATGAGGCTTTGTTTTGGCCAGAGACAGCGCTCAGTGGATAAACACCTATTATAGCAGTAAGAGTCATACTGAGAGACATCACATGGCAGTGATCTCCCTGGGGCTTTAGTCAGGACAGGCTCAGTGATGAAGGTATTCTTACTCTAATGCGTGTGCTTTATTTTCTGCTGTAGCACAGAGATAGTCTCTAGAGTGAGACAAATACAGTGTCCTGTTCTGTTCATCAATGACACAAAAAGGTGACTCAGATGTTTCTCTCTTTTAAAATGTAAACGGTCCATTTTGTGGCTCGTTATGACCTTGAAAGGGTCATTCAAATCATGTCACCTTTATTTATATGGCGCTTTTTACCTGGTTGTTTCAAAGTAGTTTAGAGAAATAGTTCAGGTAAAAAATAAAATAAAATCAAAAATCAAAAATTTTTACCAATCTGCAGTGAAAGGGTGCATTCAAATTATGAGTCTAAACAGCTCATAAATACATCATAATAATCCAGTAATCTAGACAACTTTCATTCTGACGGCACCCATTCACTGCATAGGATCTATTGGTGAGCATTTGAAATTCTTCCAAATCAGTTCCGATCAAGAAACAAACTCATCTACATCTTGCAAGGCCTGATGGTGAGTAAATTTTTAGAACATTTTAGCTTTTGGGTGAACAACCTGTATTCCTTTAACAGTAATAAACAGGAAAACAATGTAATCAATTATGCAAACTTCAAATCATATTCTGTGATACAACAGCTCTAAAATGACAATAGTGTTATTCAGCTTAGGTCAGTTAATTTTTGATTCAGTTCAGTTCAAAAAGTTCATTAATTATGAAACAAGTTCAATTCAGCAATAAGCAGAAGACAATAGTGTCATTGTTCAGCTTGAGTTGGTTTAATGTTCAGTTCAATAGCAATGCTGTGAAATTCATGAATTATGAAACAAATTCGATTCAGCTAAAACGCCGCTCAACAAAAGACAATAGTGTCATCATCCTGCTTCGGTTCAGCTAAAAGTAAAAATTCTGATATAATTTATTTATCATTATGTTCAGAAACCTATTAAATATTCTTTGAGCTGATATTTAAAAAAAAAAAAAAAAAAAAAATATATATATATATATATATATATATTTTTTTTTTTTTTCCCATACAATGAATGTCAAAGGGATCCAATGTTGGAACAACATGAGTTTTTTTTTTATTTTTTTTTTTTTTTTTTTACATTATTTAGCTTTTCAGCTTGAGCTACAAATCAAATCAGGTGAAAGACAGTTATTAAACTGCATGTTCATTCAATGTTTTTCTGAGAACACTTCATATGTTGGCACTGGGGTTTTTTCATTCATTATTAAGCACCTGAGTTATTTACGTGCTCTAATCCAGAACCACCATTTTGTTGGCAAAATGCTCTTGCCAGATTGTTGTTTGATCTGTTGGTGGTAGGACAACCGATTCACATTCAGGCCATGTTAGCGACAGGTATCAACAGACGGTAAACACCTTGTCAAGCCTTAGCATTTGCATACATGATAGTATGCATCAAAACATTTAAGAATTTTCTCCTTGAGATTATATGAACAGCCCCGTTGCGTTCACCGTGTCTGAACAGTCTCTAAGTAAATCACACATACATTATCAATGAACAGGATTTGAACAGTTACTAGGCAGGTGAATGACTACAAGTGCCGCAATTGTAAATTGCCCTATGGTGAAAAATTAATAATGAAGGTGTTGATTGCAACCGAGGTCTTGGATTTCTATTTTATACAGGTGAGACGCTCACTTTGCAGATTTTCAATTACATTCTCAAAAGCCTCCTGTGATTACAGACTGTTATGATCCCCACACGCACAGCTCGTGACATAAAAAGCTGCAGACGCACAATTATAGTGGCTGTGACTTTAAAGCCCCAAAGTCCCCGCATGTTTCTTTGCCCAGGAGTTTTTCAGAGCCCAGGTCCCCTTCCCTTTCAATTAAAACACATGAAAGAAAGGAATTGAACCCTCATTCACTCCTGGGAACACGAACGGTCCTCTTGCTCTTATTCTATACAGGGTCTTAATTACCTGAGATAATTACTTTGTACATTGAAGCAATTATTGCCATTTCTGCTGGGACATGCGGGTGAATCTGAGGGGAGCGGCGGAGAAGAATCCAAGAGTAGAGATGTGAGGAGATCAGCTCCATGTGGTGGCTCAGGTATCATGGCACCAAAAATGAATGGAAAAGAAACCGATTGCTAACGGTTCTAATTGCTACATATTTAGCATCCTCGTGCCCTTCTCTTTTTTTCTTGTTCATCTGAGGATGGCTCACTTTTGGGTATATTAGTTCAAATTGTAGATAAAGAGAGCTGTTTGATAACACCTCCAACAAAGCCCCATGAAAGTAAATGAGCTCTATTAGCTGCTTAAAGATAATTTAAGACCTCGACGGGCATCTCGGCCTGTTGTGTGTGTCCCTTTGGAGACCAACTCCCGATCCTCCTCAAAGTGAGATGGATAAGTGTGTACTTTTAATACAGAGAAGAAAAAGCTCACTCATAATGTTCGCAGACAAATGGCAGAGGGATAAGTGTCAAAAGCAAAAGCATCAATGAATGGAGTGTTAGAGGGAAAAGAGGTGCACCTGCTGTGTGTTGGTTTAGTGTGTGTGTGTGTCCTTCAAGAACAGATGCTGTTAGGTTTCTTACACTAACAGGTGCCAGTGATCAGAAGTACAACAGCTCTTCTTTTCTCTCTTTATTAGTGAGAGGATTATATTTCAGCATCATCCATCATCATCCATCAATTCATTTACCCATTTATCTGTCCCTCCATCCATCCACCCATTTATGCATAATTTTATCCATGTATCCATCCTTTTATCTGCTCATTCATCCACCCATCCATCTGTTCATCCATCCACCCACCCACCCATTTATCCATAATTTTATCCACCCACTCATTCATTCACTCATCCATCCACTCAATTTTCCATCCATCTATATCAACCCATCTGTCTACTGATCAGTCAAATTATCCATACATTCATCCATCCATCCATCCATCCATCTATCTGTCATTCCATCCATTTGTCCATCCATCCATATAAAATGACACCTACAATATCAATTTGTGTAAAAAATTAGGTCATTGTCACGTTCGGGATCCAATGAGGCACGGAGATAGAACCAATTGCAGGTAAGTCATTTATTAAAGGGGCAATCCAAAGAATAAACAGTCCAGGCAGGGGTCGATATCCAACAAATCCAAACATAAACAAAACACGAAGACAAGGCAAGGCAAGGCAAGGCAAGGCAAGGCAAGGCGACGGACATGAATTAACATTAACATTAAACAAGGACTCCGTAACACAGACTCAGACAGACCGGGTATAAATACACAGAAGGATAATGAGGGTACAGGAGACAGGTGGGGAACAATCAATTACTCAACAAGGAGGAAGGTGACCAAATAAGGGAACAGGAAGTGATAAGGTGACAGACACCGTGAGAAAGGGGGACATCTAGTGGAAACCCAGGGACACAACCCAGACACTGTGACAGTACCCCCCCCCCCCTCTACGGAGCGGCTCCCAGACGCTCCACGACAGACACAAAACAGAGACCAGGAGGGAGGCGGACAGGTGGAGGCTCAGGGGGAGGGACGGAGGGCCAGAAAAGAAAAACATGGGGAACAGACACCGGAAGTGTGAACACCAAACAGGGAGACCAGGAGGGAGGAGGACCGGAGGAGGTTCAGGGGGAGGGACGGAGGGCCAGACTGACAGAGAGGAACAGGGACAGGAGTGAACACAAGAACAAAAAACAAAAAACAACATGAAGCCCCCCAGGGCAGAGCAGAAGACCACCACGTCCTTGTGGTCGAGGCCAGAGTCCTCCAGGGTGGGGCAGAAGACCACCACAACAGTGTAGTCAGGGCGAGAACCCCCCAGGGTGGAGCAAAAGACCACCACGTCCTTGTGGTCGAAGCCAGAGTCCTCCAGGGCGGAGCGGAAGACCACCACAACCGTGTGGTCAGGGCGGAAGGCCCCAGGGCGGGGCAGAAAACCACCACAGCCATGTGGTCAGGACCAGAGCCCCCCAAGGTGGAGCAGACCTCCGTGCGGCCGGACCAATGGGATGACTAAACTCTGGTAAACCCCTGGTGTCCTTACTGGACTCCAGAAGATCGGTGCTGGCCTGACTCTGCTCTCGAAGATCATTGGTGACTGGCCTTTGTTCATGAAGACCATCGGTGACTTGCACTTGTACCTGAAGATCATTGGTGACTTGCCCTTGTTCATGAAGATCACCGGTGACTTGACTCAATCCTTGAAAATCACCAGAGACTTGACTCAGTCCTTGAAAATCACCAGTGACTTGACTCAGTCCTTGAAAATCACCAGTGACTTGACTTGACTCTGAAAGGTCAACGGTGTCCAGCCTAGTCTCTGGAAAGTCCATGGTGACTAGCCCTGACTCTGGAAGATCAGCGGTGACTAGCCCTGACTCTGGAAGATCAGCGGTGACTAGCCCTGACTCTGGAAGATCAGCGGTGACTAGCCCTGACTCTGGAGGATCAGCGGTGACTAGCCCTGACTCTGGAGGATCAGCGGTGACTAGCCCTGACTCTGGAGGATCAGCGGTGACTAGACCTGACTCCGGAGGATCAGCGGTGACTAGACCTGACTCCGGAGGGTCTTCGGTGACTAGCCCTGACTCCGGAGGGTCATCGGTGACTAGCCCTGACTCCGGAGGGTCATCGGTGACTAGCCCTGACTCCGGAGGGTCATCGGTGACTAGCCCTGACTCCGGAGGGTCATCGGTGACTAGCCCTGACTCAGAAGAGTCCACTGGGACCTGACTCGACTCTGGAGAGTCCACTGGGACCTGACTCGAGTCCACTGGCACCTGACTCGACTCTGGAGAGTCCACTGGCACCTGACTCGACTCTGCAGAGTCCACTGGCACCTGACTCGACTCTGCAGAGTCCACTGGCACCTGACTCGACTCTGCAGAGTCCACTGGCACCTGACTCGACTCTGGAGAGTCCACTGGCACCTGACTCGACTCTGGAGAGTCCACTGGCACCTGACTCGACTCTGGAGAGTCCACTGGCACCTGACTCGGCTCTGGAGAGTCCACTGGCACCTGACTCGGCTCTGGAGAGTCCACTGGCACCTGACTCGGCTCTGGAGAGTTCACTGGCACCTGACTCGGCTCTGGAGAGTTCACTGGCACCTGACTCGGCTCTGGAGAGTTCACTGGCACCTGACTCGGCTCTGGAGAGTTCACTGGCACCTGACTCGGCTCTGGAGGGTCAACTGGAACCTGACTCGGCTCTGGAGGGTCAACTGGAACCTGACTCAACTCCAGAGGGTCAGCTGTGACTCTCATCCTG
This sequence comes from Carassius carassius, assembly GCF_963082965.1. Classification (NCBI taxonomy): domain Eukaryota; kingdom Metazoa; phylum Chordata; class Actinopteri; order Cypriniformes; family Cyprinidae; genus Carassius; species Carassius carassius. The sequence continues at coordinate 12,724,811 of NC_081799.1, forward strand.
TGCAGTGGCGCTGGACAAGCAGCCATCTTGGGCCATGACTCTGGACAGGCGGCCATCTTGTACTGTGGTGCTGGGCTGGCGGCCATCTTGGGTTGTGGCACTGGACTGGCGGCCATCTTGCACTGTGGTGCTGGACCGGTGGCCAATTTGGGCTGTGGCACTGAACCGGTGGCCAATTTGGGCATTGGCGCTGGGCTGGCGGCCATCTTGGGCTGTGGCGCTTGAACAGTGGCCAATTTGGGCATTGGCGCTGGGTTAGCGGCCCTCTTGTGCTGTGGCGCTTGGCTGTTAGCCATCCTGGGCAGTGGTGCTGGACTGGTGGCCATCTTGGGTTGTGGCGCTTGGCTGGTTGCCATCCTGGGCAGTGGTGCTGGGCTGACGACCACCCCGCCGGAAGAGACAGAAGTGGCTGGGGCATCCCACCGAAGCCGATGCTGCAGGTAGCGCACGAATTCCCAGAATTCCAGTGTCTCTAACTGCGCCATCTCCTCATGAGACACTGGATCATCCAGCCCGCCATTGAAATAGTCCTTGAGGGCCACATCGTTGTAGCCCATGCCATCGGCCAGGGACCAGAACACCTGAGCCAGGGCACCCACTTCATTGCCCTCTTGGCGGAGGGCGGTCAACCGCAGGTACTTGGTTCGCCGCTCCGCCATCTTGGCTGGGGAACGGAAAAATGACATACCGCTGGTTCCTACTGTGACGGAGTCCTTCTGTCACGTTCGGGATCCAATGAGGCACGGAGATAGAACCAATTGCAGGTAAGTCATTTATTAAAGGGGCAATCCAAAGAATAAACAGTCCAGGCAGGGGTCGATATCCAACAAATCCAAACATAAACAAAACACGAAGACAAGGCAAGGCAAGGCAAGGCAAGGCAAGGCAAGGCGACGGACATGAATTAACATTAACATTAAACAAGGACTCCGTAACACAGACTCAGACCGACCGGGTATAAATACACAGAAGGATAATGAGGGAACAGGAGACAGGTGGGGAACAATCAATTACTCAACAAGGAGGAAGGTGACCAAATAAGGGAACAGGAAGTGATAAGGTGACAGACACTGTGAGAAAGGGGGACATCTAGTGGAAACCCAGGGACACAACCCAGACACTGTGACAGTCATATTGCTAAATTTTATCAAAACATAAATCGTATCCATCCATCCAATTATCGATCCATGGTCAAATTATCCATCCATCTGTCCATCCATCCATTGTACATTTACCCATCCATCCATCCATTTATCAATCCATTGTCCATTCATCCATCTCACTAAAAAACATTACTTCACTTCAAAAGGTGCTAGTCATTCTAAAATATTAATTTTTAATTTAATTTAATTTTAATTAATTTTATCAAAAGATAAATCTAAATACTTGCAAAACATCAGTGAACATCTAATAAAGCCTTCATCTGATAAACAAATTACTAATTCAGATAAACTTTGCTACAAAAGTATTCTCATCTACAAAGAGCCAGAAAATCCTGATGGCAAACCCAAAAGAATGCAAAAAAGCAAAGACTCCAGGTGGCTTTCAAACTATTATTGTTCAGAATAAAAGAATGGGGGAAAAAAACCTGTTGAAACTCTCACAGGCTGTGTATGTTCAGTGAGTTTAATCCACACCGATGTCTGCTGCTATTCAGGGCACACACCCCATCACACTGCGCTTGTTCTCCCAGACCAAACAACAGGCAGGTCGCCTTTGAAACCAACTCCCCCTCCCCCACCACCCCCCTCACTTCCCACAACATCCACACAACGCCATCAAGGGGCATATTTTATTGGGCTTCAGAAATACCACGTGTCATTAATATGCACACATGGGAGAGGCACAAAATGTCATGCACACAAATGCAGTCCATTCAGTCCCTTTGAGCTGCTGAGCGCAGGCACACACAAAAGACATTCAAACTACTTTGTGATGTAGCGCACACACTCATACATGCATCAGTCTCATGGTAAATGCTGCATTCCAATAGGAGTTTGATTCAGATAATGTGGCAACACGAATTTCACAGAGGACCAAAGAGTGCTCATCCATTGCTTTCCCAACACAAAGCTGTCAGCTGCACGCCAATCCTTGCCAAAACTTCAAAAGCGACCTGTCCCCTAAGATCTTGATTCGTACTAATGAGCCAATGTTCAATGTTCAATGTCAGTCAATGTTGACCAAGGGAAAAGGATTTAACAGCAGTGCCTGTGAGCATTAGGGGAGATGGCATTTGGAATTCAGGGACTTTTTTATTTATTTACTTCATGCCAGCTTTGGCACTGACGAACATTAATGCCGTTATTTTGCTGACTTTGAAAATGAGAATCATGTGGTGTTATCACATGCCTCATGCCATGACCTTGACTGGATGTCCTTCATCCACCAAAGAGGCCCCTTTGTGACCCATGCTTTTCTGCCCTGTGATAATGTGATGATGACATTTTCATTCATTCATATTTCATTAATTCATATATGTGTATGTATATATATATATATATACAACCCGAATTCCGGAAAAGTTGGGACGTTTTTTGAATTTTAATAAAATGAAAACTAAAAGACTTTCAAATCACATGAGCCAATATTTTATTCACAATAGAACATCGATAACAAAGCAAATGTTTAAACTGAGAAAGTTTACAATTTTATGCACAAAATTAGCTCATTTCAATTTTGATTTCTGCTACAGGTCTCAAAATAGTTGGGACGGGGCATGTTTACCATGGTGTAGCATCTCCTTTTCTTTTCAAAACAGTTTGAAGATGATGCGCCAAATGTTCTCTATAGGTGAAAGATCTGGACTGCAGGCAGGCCAGGTTAGCACCCGTACTCTTCTACGACGAAGCCATGCTGTTGTTATAGCTGCAGTATGTGGTTTTGCATTGTCCTGCTGAAATAAACAAGGCCTTCCCTGAAATAGACGTTGTTTGGAGGGAAGCATATGTTGCTCTAAAACCTTTATATACCTTTCAGCATTCACAGAGCCTTCCAAAACATGCAAGCTGCCCATACCGTATGCACTTATGCACCTCCATACCATAAGAGATGCTGGCTTTTGAACTGAATGCTGATAACATGCTGGAAGGTCTCCCTCCTCTTTAGCCCGGAGGACACGGCGTCCGTGATTTCCAACAAGAATGTCAAATTTGGACTCGTCTGACCATAAAACACTATTCCACTTTGAAATAGTCCATTTTAAATGAGCCTTGGCCCACAGGACACGACGGCGCTTCTGGACCATGTTCACATATGGCTTCCTTTTTGCATGATAGAGCTTTAGTTGGCATCTGCTGATGGCACGGCGGATTGTGTTTACCGACAGTGGTTTCTGAAAGTATTCCTGGGCCCATTTAGTAATGTCATTGACACAATCATGCCGATGAGTGATGCAGTGTCGTCTGAGAGCCCGAAGACCACGGGCATCCAATAAAGGTCTCCGGCCTTGTCCCTTACGCACAGAGATTTCTCCAGTTTCTCTGAATCTTTTGATGATGTTATGCACTGTAGATGATGAGATTTGCAAAGCCTTTGCAATTTGACGTTGAGGAACATTGTTTTTAAAGTTTTCCACAATTTTTTTCACGCAGTCTTTCACAGATTGGAGAGCCTCTGCCCATCTTTACTTCTGAGAGACTCTGCTTCTCTAAGACAAAGCTTTTATAGCTAATCATGTTACAGACCTGATATCAATTAACTTAATTAATCACTAGATGTTCTCCCAGCTGAATCTTTTCAAAACTGCTTGCTTTTTTAGCCATTTGTTGCCCCCGTGCCGACTTTTTTGAGACCTGTAGCAGGCATTAAATTTTAAATGAGCTAATTAAGTGGATAAAAGTGTAAAATTTCTCAGTTTAAACATTTGCTACGTTATCTATGTTCTATTGTGAATAAAATATTGGCTCATGTGATTTTAAATTCCTTTAGTTTTCATTTTATTAAAATTTAAAAAACGTCCCAACTTTTCCGGAATTCGGGTTGTATATATATATATAGCCTGTAGTTTATACAAGTTTGACTATAGACCTTGTGCGTCAGAGAAACAAGTGTGCAGCCATCTTTTTGAAATTTTTCTTTGAACTTCCGTTTTTGCGGTAGCTCCATAGCATCGCTGTTACAGAGTAATTTGCTGGTGAAGTGGATTTAATTATAATAAAGTTAATGAAAATTAACATGTGCACTTTAATGTTTGATGCATATGTCTCAAACAAGTGGTGCATTCATGAATTCATAAACCTTACCTTCATGCGGTGGAAATACATGGGAAAACAGAAGACAATGAGCACAGTGCTGAAAAGGGGCAGAGTTACATAAGGTCTATACTTGTGAGATCCATATGTCCTTGCTAATATTGTAAAATATCATGATAACCAACTTGTAAGGGTATTTTATATTTTTACTAGTCCTCATGTTTCAAGTTAATGATGTGCTCAGGTTTCTTTGAGAGATTTGTTAGGGTAAGGGTTGGTTAGTATATAGAAAAAAATCATTAAACATATATAAAAACAATGGAAGTTCATGTCTTTACTAATATTGTCAAACAATCTTGTGTATGTGTAAGCAATATCACGTGAGCAAGACAGTGTGACTGCAAGTGTGACTTTTTAAAAAGTTCAATAAACAAGAAGTTAATATTGAGTTACTTACATTCTTAAAAGATTTAAGGGTATTTTATTTATTTCTGCTCTACCAACGAAAAAAGGCCACACAGTAGAGATGCTTCCTGTTTTGTCATAGCACACACAAAATTGAGTAACTGACCCTTCACAAAGATCTGTCCTCCTTAGTTACTGTTGCTATGTTCACGCTCACCCAACACGTCATGTTCACAAATACATTGCGGAGCAACGAGGACACTGAACAATGCACCAACTTGAATTTGTTGTGACAGATCGCTTAACGTCTCAGTTCAAGCAGCACATGAACGAATCATCTTTTCATATTTACTTAAATCACGAAATAAACATGAATGAACATCATAGGGTATTTTATTTCAACCGCAGTAGGATGCCTATACACATCATTTTTTAAGTTCAAGTCCACCAAAGTTAATATAATTTCCTGATTTGTTTGTCGGAAAAATAGTGTGTTTAGCGTTATGATTTTTTAGATTACCTGTCAATCAAGCCCTCTGCGAAGGGTAAGTTGTGTTCTTTAATAAAAAAATTAACAATATTTTGGTTTTGTTAGATGTAGATATTTTCTCTGATGAAAATTAACCAAGTGTATTATCCATCCAAGTGTAGTAACCGTGTTTTTGTGGAGGATTGACTTCCATTGGTATGAACATAGTTACACTGCAAATATCATGCACTCTAACAAAAATGCTGACTTGTTTCAACCCATCTTAGGGTCAAATATGGACTAACCCAACTTTTGGGTAAAAAATTTAATTTAAAAATGTAACCAAATAGTTATATTTGACCCAAAATTGGGTTGAAACCACCCAGCATTTTTTAGAGTGATGGTAAAACTATGGGTACTGCAGCAAAATCATGGTTAATTTGTGTTTAACAAGGGTTTTTATTTGTGTTTTTTTTTTTTTTTTGTAGTAAAACCATGGTTAATTTCCATAAGGGATCTTATTTAACTGTAATAATGATATTTAACTGTCCCATCTCACACAACTTATACCCATGCAACCCACATCTAGGACAAATTTTCTATTTCTTAAACAAAACGAAAAAAAAAAAAAACCCACACAGAAATCTAACCAATTCTCTTCATTTCATTTTAAAGAGAAAATAAAATAACCAGAATGTTACACTGACCTTTTTTTTTCGAGCTGCTGAAACCTGTCATTTAGACTCAGAGGTAAACACTAGCAAAGTTGAGCACAATCTTAAACTTAAGTGTCAATAGCCTACCTTGAATTTGCCTTCTTTCTTTCCTCTTACTGTGTTTTGGACAGAAATTCATTTTACACATTCAGTCTTGAGGTAAACAAGGCTTGAGGATAACAATTGAAGCGTCAATCCTCCAAGACAGCGGAGCTTCTTCCTATTATATCGGAAATACAAACATGATAACAGTCACAAAGAGAGGATTAGGACCCAACAAAGAAAAGACTGAAAGCTGACATTGGTGAAACTGATGTTGTTGAGACGGAAAAGAGGAGGGAGACAGTCGGAAGAAGGTTTGGAGTCGCCAATTATTCAGTTCAATAAGGTTTGACGTGAGGGGGGTAAAACCACATTGATTTGCACTGTTCAAAGTAGCCGGCCCTTTTTTTGAGTGTTAGAATGGCACAAAGGTATTGTGGCCACCTCACAATTCTCTGCAGGCTAACATTTGTCACTGTAATCCTATAAAATGAAATATAGCCCACAGTACCGCGATCATATAAGGCCACTCGGCAGTCACAGCGGGATAATGATTTAAGTTGAGAGCAATCAAATCACACCAAGCAATACCTGAGTCAGGTCCCCATTTCTTTAAATATCTTTGTGTTTTATTATGTTGCTGTATATGTACAGTGTATAACGTTACTAACTGGGGTGGTATTGACACCCGCTGGCTATGTATTTGGGATTGTGGTCTATTTCACATTTAATGTGTCATTTAAGACAATTAAATTTAGAAGTATGTGTGGACAATGTTAAATCTGTATGTGAATGCTTAATTAAATATTCCCCTGTGGTGTGAATTATTTAATATAATTTCAGAAAATTTCCCAAGTTATGCCTTGGGCTACAGTTGTTTCTAAATCTGTCAGCTTTCAGACCGATTAAAGAAAGTCCAGATTTGTTGGACATCAAATGTAATCCAACACAGTACCAAAGAAAAAAAAGTTTATTATATAAAAGTAAACTAAAATCAGACAATGAAATATATCACTGTATAAGTCAAATAATATTTAATCTGATTGAGCAGTTGGTCACTAAATATCTTGAAATTCGAGGATTTTATGAACATGGAAGCCAATAATTCACAACCTAAAAACAAATAGTTTGGTTTGTGGTTGACACAAACCATGTTTATATTCACTCCAATTTAATGGGTCGTATAGTCTTTTACTTTGCATAACTTTCATTATTTTTGAAGATGATTGAATTTCACACAGCCTGTCCATGTTGGTACAGTATCTGGCTTTTTTGTCTTGCTATTTTTATATGGTTATCTGATTAGTTGCACTGTATTTTTTTAATTTACTATTGTTTTTCCTGCTGTCTGCAATCACCACAGTCCTGCGATCCATTTTTGTTTTCCAACTCACCAACTGAGAAAGTACTCGGTTACTAAACGTAATCTCGGTTCCCTGAGATACAAGAATGAGTACTGCGTCTTGTTAGACATATATGGAAAATACCTTTTTTCTCCTGATCTGATGCCTTTTTTATTCATGCAGTGAAACTAATTTACTTCGACTGAAGCAATGACTGAGTCGTGCAGATACATAGTAGAGCTAGCAATGCAGTACTCTTTCCTGTATCTCAGGGAACTGAGGTTACATTTAGTAACCGAATATATTCTCTTTCGACATTACACTCATCCTGCGTCTTGCTATACATATTGGAACAGTAACATCGTGCTCTGCTAATGTAGTGGAACGACTGAAAGTATCAACATCCATAATCATCCAATGCCCATAGTGAAGTTAACAATCTACCCAAGGCTAAGACACACCTTGCCTGGTTATTTATTCCAGAGTACTCCTGTAACATCAACACTCAGGGGTCGAGAGCTAATGCCAGAGAGCTTGGCCATGATATGGCCAAGGGTTCTTTGTTTATGCAGCGCATGTCTCCGGCTACCTCATAATTATCCACAATAGGCACTCCACTGGACCATGCTGTGGACGAGGTGATGCCTCTAGTCAAGTGGGCCCGTACTCCAATGGGGCATTGAACACCCAAAGAAGAGTACGCTAGCGAGATGGAGTCTACTATCCATCCAGAGAGTCTTTGCTTTGTGACCGGAAGCCCTTTGGTGTGGTTACCAAAGCTGACAAAGAGTTGTTCCGACCGCCTACAAGGGGTGAAATGCTCAATATAGATCCTCAGAGCTCTGTCAGGGAAGAACAGAGATAACTCTCTGTCCTCTTCAGAGGGAACAGAGAGGGGAGCACCTTAGGTACGTAACCATGCCTTGGTTTCAGGATGTGTTGTTTGTGCCATTAGGCCTGAATTTCAGGCTGACAAGGCTAATGGAAAGGTTGTGCTGAGCCTATTCCAGGAGGTGCTCTACCAGAGTAAATAGACTTATTAGCAACTTATGTAGGACACCACAGACATGTGGTCCAATCAGATTAGCATGTGGTTTCCCTTTAGGAATGGCAGGAAGAACCGACAGGCTTGCATGCTGCCAGACAGTTGATTAATTATTCCATGGGCTCAGGGCTGTTTCACAGGCCTGAATCATCCTGATCTGCAGGCGTCCGTGATGCCACGCATGGGATGGAACCCATGGTTTCAACCAGCACTGAAGGGGGTGTATACGAAGCAACCCCAACTGTAGCAATAGACATGATGCTGCCATGAGGCCCTTTGAGAGGGCGACCAATCTTAAAGTAGGTCGCCAGCCTCCATATGGCCAGAGCTAGGTTCCTGCGTGACTACAGCTCTCATTTGAGCTGAGTCAAAGAACGATATTCATTGGCTGGGAAATAATGTGCTCTTGTCAAAATTTACCCCAAGTCCCATGCATTTCAGGTGGCTGAAGAGGAGGGTCATTTCATTTATGCATTTAGCAGACACTTTTATCCAAAGTGACTTAAAGTGCATTCAGTCTATACTTTTTTAAGTCAGTATGTGTGTTCCCTGGGATTGAACCCATGACCTTCTGTGCTGCTAACACAATGCTCTACCACTGAGCCTGTGTCCTGTGTTAATTCTGCCTCCAACTGGGCCAGAACGAGTCAGTCATCGAGGTAGCTGAGAATGGGATTCCAATCTGTCTCAGTGGGGAGAGAGCAATGTCAATGAACTTTGTAACAGACGGCCTGAAGGGAAGAACTGTTTATTGATAAACCACTCCCTCAAACACAAATCTCAAGAATTGCCTGTGATGGGGGCTAACTGGATGTGAAAGTATGCTTCTTCAGGTCCAGAGAAAAGAACCAGTCTTCTGAGCGAATTTGCGCAAGGATCAGTGTTATCATCTTGAACAACCTTTTCATGAGGGCGTGATTCAGGTGTCTGAGATCAAGGATAGACCGGAGGCCACCATCTTTTTTGGGGAAGAGGAAGTAACAGCTTTCTAAGCCTTACTCGCTCTAGGCTTAAGGTACTATTTCCACAGCTCCTTTTGCCAGCATATTCATAATCTCTGAGCAAAGGACGTGTCAATCCTTGCTTTGCACAAAGGTAAGGGACCACACCGCTGAAGCATGGGGCTCTTTAATCGAATTGGATTGAATATCCTCATTTTATTATCCCCAGATCCAATCTCAACACTTCGTGGATGGCCTGCCAGTTTGCTCTCTTTTTGAAAATGTTTGTATTTTATTTTTTCTGCAGACCTGTTGTTTGCACAGAATACATTTCCCCCTGTACCCAGAGTTGAACGGGGTGTCGAGATCTAAGAGAGGCTGCCTGGGGCAGCGGTCCAGACGTAGCGAAATCTGGCTCCGTCCTCTTCCTGTCTCCCAGATCAGGATGACGCCTGAGGTGCAGGTCCAATGCAATCTTGGGTCGCGGCCCCTGACACTTAGGAAGAGGGCAGTGATATTGATGGCGCACAGAGCCAGGTCAGTCACGCTCCTCAGATCCCTAAAGGTTGCAGGGTCCAGGCCAGACTTGTCAGAGGAAGTGAGGATTTTGGCCTGGAAGTCCTGGAGTACCTCCACTGAATGAAGCGCTGAGGCCGCCTGTCCAGCTGAAGTGTAGGCACATCCAGCGAAAGCTGAAGTGGTACTACTAGGCTTGGACGGGTGAGCAGCCTTTGCAATCCAGCCAATAGCCATGGGCGGGCAGAGTTTTGTGGCCACAGACTCATCCAGGGGAGGCAGCTCATCGTTCCCCTTCTCTTCAGTGTCGTCTTCTTCTTTAACCCACTTTCGTGAGGATACGGACAAGCTTGGCATAAATCCCGTCTTTGGCATGCTGGGTGCGGATGATGGTGAGGGGGTGGGGTCAGTTACAGAGCCCAACAGCTCCTCTGCGTCTGATGCTATTAATAACATGCTGTCCTCAAGCAGCTCATCCTCAGTTCCGCCAAATGAGATCAGGTCACTTGCACCAGCAGAGGGACGCTGATCAGACTGGGAGCCACCCTTTGAGAAGAAAGAGATCCGCGAGAGATCGAGAGAGGTGAGACTGAAGTTCTCGCAGTGAGTACAGTCAGTTCCCATGAGCACAGCTTCCACATGCGATTTCCCCTTTCAGGAAATGCACTCTGTGATGTTGTCATTGGAGTGCAGGGGAGATCCGCATGAACAGCAGCAACGGCACAGCATTTGCAACAACACCAAGCTCTTTTAGTATTGCCAAATGGTGGCAGGGGAAACCAACCGAAACTGCTGTGTCACTGAAGTGGCGGAAAAGCAGGTCAGCCATACTGAGAGGTCCTGATTCCAGCTGCGAAGGCATGTCAATGGCGAGTGGTTTTGGATCAGCGTAGAGACATAGAGTCATCACTGAAGGTGAAGAAATCTGAGAAACCTTTGGCGAACGGCCGCATATATAGCCAGATGCCCCGCCCATTCTGGCGTACTTTGTCAGGCTTTGGTGGGCTTCGTTTCCATAGGCTCGTGCAGCTCCGTTGCCTATCCTTTGGTTCGTTTTTAATACACTGCACAAACAAATTTGTGAATAAAAAAGGCTTCAGTTCGGGAGAAATTTTTTTTTTTCCCTATGCATCTAGAAAGATACAGTATGAGTGTAGTATCAAAAGGGATAAGTAGAATTAAACCACTGAAAATAGACTCTATCCATAACTTTGCAATGTATAACTTGTCATTTCTTTTAGTTTAATTTGATTCTTTTATAAGATGAAGCAATATGTTTATTAAAAGAGACGCATATAGAAATGAATTCAGCTGTAAAACAAAATGTCACAAAGTCAAAGTGATCTCATTTAGATTGTAACATTCAACATGACACTGGACTGGTCAAAGAAGTTTTTTTTTTTTTTGTAATGTTTATTTTTTTTTTAACAATGAGGTCCCTGAATCCAAATAAGTCAAAACCACTCACTTTGAAGTACCAGATAAAAACACACTGTTTTGACCCTTAAGGTAAATTTGGATTTACAAGCGTTTGCATCAGCTAACATAGAGACAGCAAAAACACATTTCAGCAGACACATTAGTCTTTTAGACAACATTTTTTTAAATATATTTTGATTTAACCAATTTGAATGGTCTTATATCATTCATACTAGATTTCTGTTCATTGTCCAACAAGTTTTACACACGTTCACCATACACCTTGTGAGAGTGAACTGATACTTTACTTGCATCCAACACTGTAATATTATTGAAGAGACTGCAGCATATTATAGCATAATCACTAGTACATATGGTGAGTTCCTTTAACGAAGGTACAAAATACCTCCTACAACATGGCAGACTGTTTATCTCTCTCTGGGAATTACTAGGAGGTACTGAGAGAAAACAAAGTTCTTAGAAGCAGTGAAAACAGCTAAATAGAAAAGCATATTGAATGTGGAGGATTTCACAAGTTAGCAGCTGTGACTTGTCACTAAACAGAGGTGGAAAGTAACGAATTACATTTACTCGCGTTACTGTAATTGAGTAGCTTTTTTGTGTACTAATACTTTTTAAAGTAATTTTTTAAATCTGTAATTTTACTTTTACTTAAGTATATTTTGTTTGAAGTATTGTACTTCGCTACATTTTAAAACACATTAATTACTGAGTAAAAAAAATAAATAATAATAAATAAATCGCTCCTTGGAAACTACGGCAGTAAATAATGGGCAGGATGGCAAACTGGCGCTAAAATCACAAGAAAGATGCAGACGGTCAAAACAGGCGTTAGTGGAGCAGACACCGCTGAAAACGAAACCCCGTCATATTCTGAAGTTGAACTCGAAGGAAATGAAGTGAACCCCTGGCCATATGTATGCTCTATTATGCAGTGTAAGCTGTACTTGCCTAGGAAGACCAAACTAGCAGCTTATAAAATCTCGACAAGACATCAACCCTTCGCAAGAATGTAGAGGTAAGCTAAATAATTGCATCGTTACATTGGTGGTTAAAATGAAGCTTTGACATTTTAGCAAGAGGTTTTGCACAAATTAGCCAAAAAGACAGTGGTGAGGAGTGTGCTATTTTTGTTTTAATGATGTGCGCGCGCATTTATAGTGCGTTCTTTCACTGTGTGATTCAGTCTCCTAAAATCCATTTAGAATGATCACAAAATTGAAGATATAGGGGCAGAAAATTAACATATTAATATAATTTCATATATTAAATCAAAATCACACAAAGAATGCCATCTTTTCCTCCAAAAATCATCATGAATATATACATACATATATATAACAGTTCAGTAAACAAGTTAATTAAGAGACTTGCGTTTTAGACACCATATTGCTTTTTTTAGCTCTATTTCTACAACAGAAAATAATTCCAAACACAGCCACCAAAGCACAGTTTTGCGTCTCTGAGCAACGTGACAGTGTTTCGTTCCTGAATGAATCAACCGTTTAAATGATTCGGTTCAATCGCAATGACTCACTTATTAACAGTGACTTGCTGACACATACTGGCCATTTTAATTTCACATTTAAAGTATCTTTTGATTTTTTAAAATAATTAATTTCTTATCATTTCAAATGAGTATTCAACATTTTATGTCTTGTATATCAAAACATTATTCATGCATTTGTAACTGCAGGTTAAATGCATTCTTGTCCTGCACTAAACAGTGTAATACATCTAAATGCCACTTCCAATGAATCTTCTGCATTTCCTCTGCATTAAAAGATGAGTTTGTTGATACTGATTTGCCTGGTAACAGCCCAAATGTTTTATTATTCTAAATAACTGATTCCTTTAATTAAAAACAACTAGTTTGAGATTAATAGACCTATCACAGGGGTGTCAAACTCAGTTCCTGGAGGGCCATAGCCCTGCAGAGTTTAGTTCTAACCCTGCTCCAGCACACATATCATGTAGTTTTCAAATAAACCTAAATGATTAGATTAGCTGGATCAGGTGTGTTTAATTAGGGTTAAATCTAAACTGTGCAGGACTGTGGCCCTCCAGGAACTGAGTTTGACACCCTTGGCCTGTCCCATTTTGACTCCCTCCCACTGTTAAAATGTAACTAAGTAATTTTTACTCTGAGTAAATTTTAAATGAGCTACTTTTTACTTTTACTTGAGTAGATTTTTAGACTGGTACTTTTACTTGTACTTAAGTAAAATTTCATTAATGTAATGGTACTTTTACTTGAGTAGAATATTTTTGTACTCTTTCCACCTCTGTCACTAAAAACGTTTTAACTAATTACAGTGGCTAATTAACCTTATTAAATTCAAATCTTCTAAGGATTAATTGAAAACCATGGCCCAGCAGGTGTTCTATTTCACTTTCTAGCACTCATTTTTCTTTTTCCTTTTCCCTGTTTCCACATCATGGCAGTTTGTTCCATGCCTGATTGAGAACCTCTTTCCTGCTTTCATCCTTTGGGTTCTGGGTGTGTTTTTGTGCCTAAAGCTCCAAGAGTGTGATACACGCCAGAGGGAAACTGAGGGACTTGGAAAATCAATGCTGGCCTCTCTTTCTCACGATCCTACTTAGTTTGTGTGTTTTTCCACCTCAATAAGTAATTAAATTATTCTTGCTCTCATTCCGAAAAAAAAAAATATATATATCAATAAAAGCCTAGTGTCTTAAAGAATTTTTTTTTTTAAGTTTACTTGTTATATATAATTTATAGAATTGTTGTAATTTATATATACATTAATTCAGAACTTTTGTTTTATCTCTAAGAACATTATTTATTTTTTAAGGATTTAATACAACTTGAATACATTAGACATTTTTTAAATACTTTTTATGCAAGACATCTCTGTAAACCACCACAACTAGAAGCGAAATTGTTGTCTTAGGTCCTTTTTGGCCATTTATTGTTTGCATGTGTAGCATGCCAAGACCAGCCCTGTGAGATTCTCACTCAATCACATCAGCTCTTTATTACAGACAAAGTAGGTGGGAAAGAAGGTAGAATACAGGATGCACTGCACCTGTTTTGAAGGTTTCTTTTTGGCCACACTGTGCCTGAGCTGACTGATTTGTTCTCATTCAAATGCTCTCATCCTGTAAAACATGATTAGGCTCGTTTACTCAAATTGTTTATGGCCTAATTGCGCTCAATACCACAGATGACTTAAAGTAGTAATTTCACATCCAGCGCAAAAATAAAAAATCCTTACAGTGACTTGGTACATTAGCAACAAAAGCTGTCAAGCTCATAAATGATCAAGCACTCTTACATAATCAGCAAAATGAATAACAAAACACTGAATTTTCAATATTCAAATTGGACTGCGTAATTAACTGTTTTCAATGACCTCTCTACAAAAAGCTGAGAGCCATATCTTTTATGAAATTACTGTTCATTAGTGGTTCTTTGTGGCAAGCATCACTATTATTATTGATCATACTTTATAAGCCATTGGATGTGTAATTTTAACCTGGAAGACAGTAAAACGGGCAAAAATACTACAGACTTACATTGAAGAGCCATATATTGACAGCCACTGTCAACCACTTAGCAAACTCTAAGTAAATTTTACCTAGAAAAACACTCTTATAAGATATCATCTTATTCAATTTACAGGACATTAGCCAGGTTTCAGACTGAACATGCTTATTGATTGTGTTTATTTAAAGGAATAGTTTAATGAAAATTTGCTGAGTATTTACTCACACTCAGGCCATCGAAGATGTACTTTGTTTCTTCATCGGAACAATTTTTTGGAAATTTAGCATTACATCACTTGCTCGCCAATGGAACCTTTGCAGTGAATGGGTGCCGTCAGAATGAGAGTCTAAACATCTGATAAAAACATCACTTGACAAGAGTTCAAACAAAAATCTGCATTTAGATTATAAACTAATAAATTATTGAGATATTTTAAACTTCAAACTTCTGCTTTCAGCTAAAATATGAGTACTGTATCCATAATATTTCTCCAAAGTCGTAAAAAAAGAATTATGAGTAAAATATGCACAGATCAAGTATCATTTATAAGTTAAAACAGATGAGAACAATTCTAAACAGTTCTTGGTGGATTTTGATGTAGGAATATTGATGTAGGAGGACAGCTGGACTTTTTCACTGGAGGAAGTGTCATTATTTATTATGGACTTGAATTTTGGCCAGAAGCAATGGATTTAATTAAGTTATAATGCCTTAATAATTTGTTTGTTACAAACATGCAGCTTTTCACTTCACAAGACATCAAATATGGACTGGAATCATGTGGATTATTGTGATGTTTTTATCAGCTGTTTAAACTCATTCTGATGGCACCTATACTGTATTCTGTAGAGGATCCATTGGTGAGCAAGCGATGTGATGCTAAATTTCTCTAAATCTGTTCCAATGAAGAAACAAATTCTTCTCTATCTCGGATGGCCTGAGGGTGGATACATTTTCAGCAAATTTTTATTTAAACCAAAGTCTTTCAAATGCTCTGTCAAGTATACTGGCCTTGCAAAGGTCATATTCAGTGATGCCTACTGACATTAATACTTGCTGAAGAGAAACACTCACTACTCATGGTAATATGGTCAATAAAATATGTAATCAGAATTAATCTGGAAAGTGTAGCTGTTGTAATGGGACTGATTTGAAAATATAAACATTATTATATAAATTACCTATTTATTGCCGGAGCCCTTCAGAGTTGAAATTGGAGCCTCCTTTGAGATTGGATGAGACACTGGTGGCTGGCCAGTCAAGCGAGCCAATTTGCGTGTTGTCACATCCTGTTTCTGTTGTTTCAGCCAGTAATTAAATAAGATGGCAACAGCACAGAAGGCAGACGTTCTCTAAGAGTGACTCATTCTTGCAGATGTTTTGCACTGTACTGTAGGGACTGGGTTACACTAATATTTTAGTCCAGTCAATTTATAAAGTGATTATAATATCAAATTCAGAGTGGGAACTGACCACAATGCTCAACTGAATTCACTGATGAAATGATATAATCATGCATGCTGATCAAATGGCCATTAAAATGAGTTCTTTGAGCCCTTATAACATATAAAAATAAATTTGCAGTGCATAATCGATTATGCTTTACAGCTGACCAAGGGCATAAAGAAGAAAGTTTTTAATTATTTTTTAATGCATTTTAAAAAACAAAAAAACAAAAAAAAACAGATAAGATATCTGCATATCGCTCATACAAATCAAACTGCTTGTGGCAATGCATCGAATTATGAAAAAAATACTGTGACGTTGAAATCACAATCACAAATTTTACATTAAAAACCAAGTAAAAAATGTGAGATGTAAAATATTTTTATATTTTTCAGAACCTCCAAGGAAGATGCACTACCTTTCAAAAGCTTGGGGTCAGTAAAATTGTTTCATGTTTTCAAAATAAGTCTCTGATGTTCAATATAGGCTACATTGATTTGCTCAAAAATGCAGTAAAAACAGTAAAACTGTGGAAATAGCATTGCTAATTATAATTATTCTTTTTTTTTTATTTGAATATTTTAAAATGTACTTTATACCTATGATTCAAAGTTGATTTTTTTTAGCATCATTACTCCAGTCTTCAGTGTCACATGATGCTTCAGAAATCGTTGAAATGCTGATATGCTTCTTAAGAAACATTTATCAAATATTTTCATTTTTTTTTTTTGTGGAAACATGATATCCCCCCCCCCCCGTTCCAAAGAACTGAATTTTACTTTAAATAAAAACATTTGGAAAACATTATAAATGTCTTTACCGTCACTTTTGATTAATTTAATGCATTCTTCCTGAATAAACACACACACACACACACACACACACACTTTTAAATGGTATTTATTAACTTACCCCAAACCTTTGAATTGTAGTGTATATCAGAAAAAATAATAATAATAATAAAAAATAAAAATCTCAGTTGCTCTTAGTTTTCATATGATTATCAATAGCCATCAGTCCTGACCCTTGGATGTTGCCTTCACCATTCCAGCAAAGAATTCTCTCTCTCCATTTCTAGCTGTCTGACCTCCCCAGTCCTTCTTTGATCTGAGCTCCTGTGTCTGTACTGCTACCACCTGCTGCATAACCATGATGTCTCATTAGACTAATGTGTGTTTTTGCATTGAACCTCAGGCAATCTAGCATAATACAGTTATTTGCATATAAAATGTATCACATATGGAATGAGTTCACAGAACGGTGTGCGGTAGGTAAAACACATCTGATCAAAGGACTGCCATTATGTCTGCTGCTGTATAGTCATCTGAGAATGTTCCATACTTAAAATTCATATTCTATATGGAAATTTGTGAAACTGGATCTCTCTAACTATAAGTACATACTTATATGTCTGTATAACCTGTGTGTGTCTTTATTAGAAGTCACATATACACTAGCATTTAAAAGTTTGGGTTAGGTTTATACTATATAAATATAAATATGCATGATGTCACCACTTGTGGTTGGTGCTTTGTAACATGATTAAAGATTCGCATGCAGTACTTCACTGTAAGATCCTACTGTGTGTAAAAAATAGGCTAGCTAGGTAAATGAATGAATATTGTGATGCTTCACTCCCACTATGTGCTCTTCATTTTTCTCTCTCCCTGTCAGCCCCTTGGTGGTTACCCTCGTTATTCAGTTCTGACTGAAATATCCCGAGGCAAGTTCTTCTAGTCCACTTCCCAAGCCATCTTTTCAGTCTCCCTTGTTCTGTGCCTTTCTATGCCTCTTTTACTTTACTTTCCTCTTTGTCCACCCACCAGCCTCCATGAGTGTGTGTGTGTGTGTGTGTGTGTGCTTCTGTTGGACCTCCCATGAACCACTTGCAGATGAGTTCCCCTATAACACATCAAGCCATCTGTTGTTGTTCTCGATGCTCTTGGCTCCTCTGCCAGACGAGGCTGTCTCCCACTCCCTGTGGCAAAATGACTGCCTTCCTCCACTGTCTGTGGGCTAATCTATGACAACACAATGACCCAAACATATACACCCAACCCCAAAAACTGTTTGGCCACTTGGCCACACTTAAAAATGCCTGAATGTTATTTGTTAATTGTTAATTCATATTAATTGTTTAATTCAAAACAAAATAATTTACCAATTTTACATCTGCAAGCCTCAGACCTAGCGTCACTTTTGAATCATTTTTTCATTTACTTGTAACCTATTGGTTTTAAAGTGATTTTAGTGGATGTATGAAAAGTACACTCTTAGCAAACAGAAATGTCCAATACATCTTTATTTTGAGCACAATCTTTTTCTTTTTGTGTAAAATATTTTGCTTAATGTGCTTGTTTTTGTAAAATGCAATGCTTTTGTATATTTTTGAGTGTGGATTGAATGGCCAAAAGCTTTTTGGATCAAGTGTACTGTATATATACACCCACACAAACAAGCAAATATTTGTCTTATCGTTTATGATGACCGCGTGGGATTGCAGTTCTTTCCTTATGTCTCGAGATGTATTTTCAACAAACCCATATGTAATCATGCATCATCAGATAACATATGCTGTTATCACTTCTTAAACAACTACAAGATATTTAATTAATGTTCTGCTTTCATTGTTTCAATCAGGTCAAAATATCAGTATAACCATGTTGCGTACTGCAATAATGCATGTGCAAAACAAAGGAACAAATGCTGGGTTATAAAGTTAGAATAAATAAATAAAAAGACCTGTAATATTACAAATGATTTTCATTTTATACAAATGCTATTATTTTGTATTTTCTATTCATCAAAGAATACTTTCAAAATGTTTCATATTTTAAACATCAAAATATTAAGCAGTGCAGCTTTTTTCAACATTGGTCAAAAGAATCAGAAATGTTTCTTCAGCAGCAAATCAGTATACAGTATTAGAATGATTTCTAAAGGATCCAGTGAAACTGAAAACTGGAATAATGACTGTTGAATAATCAGCTTTGACATCACATGAATAAGTAACATATAAATATAGTATAGCTACATGTAAGACGCGTGAAACACACAACTTAATAAAACATCACCACAGGCACATTAAACTTTTATGGACAAAATGAAACACGCTATTTAGTACCAGACACCTGACATTTCCTGTTAAAACTCCTGTGAAATGTGTTACAAGCACTGCAATATTATATAACAAGTATTTTGTAACTACATTCTACTGTTTAATAAATCCACATTAACAATGAAAAAAAAAGGGAAACAAAACGGAAAAAAAGAAAAGAAAGAAAAAATATATCACTTCTAGCACCTCTTGCAAATGTGTCATCTGAAAATTGCAGTGAAATATACCCGGAGTAATGTTTTTCAGAAATGTAGAGTCACATATTTACAATGAGCCTGGATTGTAAAATACACTTAATTCATAAAAATAAATAAAAAAACAAATTACAAGACCATATAATCTAGCAGTGCACATTTTTTCCACCAATCATTGGCTTAATTTGCAGAACTGGAACCGTTCTCAATATTTCTGAATTCAACCCCATCACTCTGAGTATTCTGAACTATCTGAGCAGATTTATGAAACCATATTTCTTCTAAATTTGTAAAACAAACATCACAACACTTCACCGCCAAAATTTCTCAGTGGCAACAGAAAACTTGCGCAAAACAAATGTACCAAACAGATTATTTATGGCCTGGTTCCAGTAAGCCTCCCTGTGCCTAATTAATCCCCAATGAAACACCCAACCGGTGGCCAGCATGAGTCCGTGTTGGGAGGAGACAGCAGAGGCCCTCTGGTCCTCCAGATGGAGGGGCTCGTGGAGGAGGCACAGCAGGGGGTGAGTGGAGCAGCGTGAGGGCTTGGTCTCCCACCAGGCCTGGCCCATAGAGTGGCCAGCACACCACTGCTTCCTCACAAGCAACAAATGTCAAGCTGCCTGTCCATGTTTCTGCTCCGTTCCAACACGTCATCCATACAAACTGCTCTGTCTGCCTGCATGACATCCACCAGCGCACTTGCTTTTCACAAATGGCATAGGAATTTTATTTATTTATTTATTTATTTATTTTGTGAAGAAACTATAAAAACAATTATTTTATAAAAGTTCAGATGCTAAATGTGAAAGTACATATTTGTGATTCGTTATGATGTGCTAAGCCTTATATGAAGTCTTTGAAATTTAAAAGGTGTGGAAGGGAACCATCAAGCTACTTTCAGGGTTTGTACATAATGAAAAAAGGTGTAGTGTAAAAGTTGAATAGTTACCTAGAGAAATTCAGTCTCATTTTGTTTCCTTACAGATCACTTCAGATCAAATTCTGCCGAAAAAACTGTACATTTCATTTTCAGAGATTTAAATGGGATTTCACAACTTTATTAATGTGTTTGATATACGCAGCTTATGAATTACTTATAGACATACCATATTATGGACATCACGTCTTCTTCTGCATGTGATCCTGTTAATGTTTATCTCAGTGTGGATTACATACACACACACACACACACACATGTATGCACACACACATACGTGTGCACATACACATAATACACTTGTAAACTGCTTTTTATGTTATTTTGTTAGTTTATTTAAGCATGTATATACAACCCGAATTCCGGAAAAGTTGGGACGTTTTTTAAATTTTAATAAAATGAAAACTAAAAGACTTTCAAATCATATGAGCCAATATTTATTCACAATAGAACATAGATAACATAGCAAATGTTTAAACTGAGAAAGTTTACAATTTTATGCACAAAATGAGCTCATTTCAATTTTGATTTCTGCTACAGGTCTCAAAATAGTTGGGACGGGGCATGTTTACCATGGTGTAGCATCTCCTTTTCTTTTCAAAACAGTTTGAAGACGTCTGGGCATTGAGGCTATGAGTTGCTGGAGTTTTGCTGTTGGAATTTGGTCCCATTCTTGCCTTATATAGATTTCCAGCTGCTGAAGAGTTCGTGGTCGTCTTTGACGTATTTTTCGTTTAATGATGCGCCAAATGTTCTCTATAGGTGAAAGATCTGGACTGCAGGCAGGCCAGGTTAGCACCCGGACTCTTCTACGACGAAGCCATGCTGTTGTTATAGCTGCAGTATGTGGTTTTGCATTGTCCTGCTGAAATAAACAAGGCCTTCCCTGAAATAGACGTTGTTTGGAGAGAAGCATATGTTGCTCTAAAACCTTTATATACCTTTCAGCATTCACAGAGCCTTCCAAAACATGCAAGCTGCCCATACCGTATGCACTTATGCACCCCCATACCATCAGAGATGCTGGCTTTTGAACTGAACGCTGATAACATGCTGGAAGGTCTCCCTCCTCTTTAGCCCGGAGGACACGGCGTCCGTGATTTCCAACAAGAATGTCAAATTTGGACTCGTCTGACCATAAAACACTATTCCACTTTGAAATAGTCCATTTTAAATGAGCCTTGGCCCACAGGACACGACGGCGCTTCTGGACCATGTTCACATATGGCTTCCTTTTTGCATGATATAGCTTTAGTTGGCATCTGCTGATGGCACAGCGGATTGTGTTTACCGACAGTGGTTTCTGAAAGTATTCCTGGGCCGATTTAGTAATCTCATTGACACAATCATGCCGATGAGTGATGCAGTGTCGTCTGAGAGCCCGAAGACCACGGGCATCCAATAAAGGTCTCCGGCCTTATCCCTTACGCACAGAGATTTCTCCAGTTTCTCTGAATCTTTTGATGATGTTATGCACTGTAGATGAGGAGATTTGCAAAGCCTTTGCAATTTGACGTTGAGGAACATTGTTTTTAAAGTTTTCCACAATTTTTTTACGCAGTCTTTCACAGATTGGAGAGCCTCTGCCCATCTTTACTTCTGAGAGACTCTGCTTCTCTAAGACAAAGCTTTTATAGCTAATCATGTTACAGACCTGATATCAATTAACTTAATTAATCACTAGATGTTCTCCCAGCTGAATCTTTTCAAAACTGCTTGCTTTTTTAGCCATTTGTTGCCCCCGTGCCAACTTTTTTGAGACCTGTAGCAGGCATTAAATTTTAAATGAGCTAATTAAGTGGATAAAAGTGTAACATTTCTCAGTTTAAACATTTGCTACGTTATCTATGTTCTATTGTGAATAAAATATTGGCTCATGTGATTTGAAATTCCTTTAGTTTTCATTTTATTAAAATTTAAAAAACGTCCCAACTTTTCCGGAATTCGGGTTGTAAGTTTCAAACTGTATTTAATGATAATGTAAACATTTATAGTTCTACTTTAAACTGTTTGGTAACCATAATAAACCAAGACTCTTAATTTGAATCGTGTATGCTTTACTGGTATATTATTACAAGTGCACAGTATTTTATTTATTTATTTATTTATTTATTTATTTATTTATTTATTTATTTATTTATTCATTCATTCATTCATTCATTCATTCATTCATGCATGCATTCTTTCATTTATTCATTTGTTTGTTTGCAAACTGCAATGAAACTGTAAGCCTTTAGAATGCTCAACAGCATCACGTTTTGACTTAAAATGTGCAGCACTTACATTTATTTTTGATTAATAAAAGCGCTTACATTAATTTGACACCTTAAAATATATATGTATATATATATATATATATATATATATATACAGTTGTGTTCAAAATTATTCAACCCCCTTGACTTGCAAGACAATTTGCTGTGGAGGATAACATTTTATGAAATCAATTTAACAAAGGCATCAGTAAAGTATTAGAGAAAGTTTGTTAATACACTTTTGAGTGATTCTGAGAATGGAACATTGATGAATCATGATAAAATTCGAATTGGCTCTAAACATTCATGTTCAAAATTATTCAACCCCCTTTGTGCAGAATTCTTTACAAATTACCTATAAACGCTGTCTGTAAGTGTTTAGAAGCTTCTGTCACCTCTCTACTACAGTTTTGGCCCATTCCACACCTGAAAAAGCTTTCAGATCACTGATAATCTTTGGTTTTCACATTGCCACTGCTTTCTTCAAATTCAACCAGATATTTGAAATGAGAATTAAGCCTGGAGACTGAACAGGTCACTCAAGTACATTCTTTGACTGATCCCTGAACCAAGCAGTAGTAGATTTGGATGTGTACTTTGGTATGACTGGCCTGCAGGAAAGTCCATTGATCATCAGCTTCAGTTTTTGCACCAAAGGCATCACAATTCTTGTCAAAATGGCCTGACACTTTAAAGAATCCATTATGTCCTTCATACAGTCATGATTTCCACTTCCTTCTACAGTAAAGAAACCCCATAACAGGACTGATCCACCTCCAAGTTTGAGGATGGAAATGGTGTTCTTCTGCTTATGAGCTTTGCCTTTTCTTGCAGCAGACATACCGCTGATCCATGGGTCCAAAAAGTTCCAGTTTGGTCACATCACTCCATAAAACATTCCTCCAGAGCTCCACAGGTCCACACAAATGAATTTTATCAAGTTCAAGTTGGCTTTTTGTTCTTCTTGATCAAGAGTGGTATTTATCAAGATCAGTACACTGCATTGAAATTGTTTTCCTCCTTTCATCGGGTCATCTTGCAAGTCTTTGGCTGTACATTGCAGGTTTTTTCTCAGTTGCTCTGATTAAACATTTTATGATATTGTGCTTTTTCTTCCACAACCTCAAAGATTTTCTGGTAAAACACACTTAAAGCTAAGAAATAAGGCTGAGAGCTGGGTCTCTAGGAACTTTCAATGTCTTGGAAATCTTCATATAGCCTTAGCCTTTCTAAAGTACTACGATATTTATTCGCTTTAGATCTCTGTTGACATTTTTGCTACTCAACTTCAATACATGCATGGGCCAAACTGTATGTGTAACAGCTCAAGCTAATTCTGTTTTTAATAGAGTTTCTAAAGGCTTAATTGTGTTTTGAGACTGTTTTATTCCCCACCATGCAAATAAGTGATTTAAAAACAGCAATGTTGAATAGGGGTTGAATAATTATGACATAGCAGTATTATTAAAAAATCTTATAACTCAAATATATTACATTATATTGTTACAGAATGGTGTGTGCTAACGAAGGACAAAAGTGCTAGAGGAGGATTGTGATCAAAATAAGGAGTTTACTGGATGACGAAGAAGATTAAGTTACATTTACATTCAGGATAGGTTACAATAGACATTCACAATACATTCAACAACGATCAACAATCACGGACGAGGAGGAACTGAACAGAACGGGTATTTATACACACAGAAGGTAATGAGGGAACTGGATACAGGTGGGAATAATCAATTAACTAAAACAAGAAAAGGAAGGTGACCAAATAAGGAAACAGAAAGTTCATAAACGTGACAGTTCGCCCCCTCCCGGAACGGTGCGTCCTCGCACAGCAAGAGGAATACCAGCGGAGGGAGGGTGGGGGTTCTGGAGGCGGGCGAGGAGCAAGCCAGGAGCAGGTGACGAGGGAGCATGGAGGTAGGGACCAGGGCGGAGTGGATGGAGGGAGGAGCCAGGGAGGAGCCCGGAGCAGGAGGAGCCAGATGGTCCACCAGGGACCAGCCAGGACGGAGATCCATGGTGGTGTCGACGGCGGGAGGAGCCATGGTGAAGGGGCCAACGACACCAGGGGGCCGACAGGCGGAGACTGCACCGGTGGGTGAGGAGCCCAAGATGGAGCAGCACAGCCGCAGAGCCAGGGTGACGTCGAGGATACGGAGGGCCTAGGTGGAGCCGAAGGCTCTGGCGACCAAGGCGGAGGCGGGGTCCTGGAAGACCATTGTGGAGCCGGAGTGACTGAGGATGACGGTGGAACCAGAGGGAAGGAGGAGCCTGACAGAGCCGGAGGGATGGAGTGACGAGGTGGAACCAGAGGAGTGGAGTCCCGAGGCGGCGGATGGTCGACGACTGACCAAGGTGGAGCCGGAGGGACGAGGGAGCCCGGTGGAGCAGGTGGGATGACAGGCCACGGTGGAGACGAGGGAGCTAAGAGCCAAGGTAGAGCCGCTGGGTCGAAGGACCGAGGAGGAGTCCAGGGCTCTGAGGCTGGAGGCGGAGACAGGGCCTTAACTCGCCAAGGTGGAGCTGGAGACTGGCAGTCCAGCGGCGAACCATCGCGCCCAGATTGCGCGGACTGAGGGTGAGCTGCGGGACTGACTGGCACCAGCGGAGATGAGGTCGATGAACGGGCTGGTCTAGGAGGAGGAGGAGAGAGAGGAAGGATGGGAGGAAACACAGGAGGATCTGGGCTGGACGGAACCAGCGGAAGTGGAGCAGAGGGACTGGCAGGTTTAGGAGGAGGTGGGAGAGGGAGGCTGGGAGGGAATACAGGAGACACAGAAATTTCAGAGCTGGGCGGAACCAGCGGAGACACAGGAAATTCAGAGCTGGGCGGAACCAGCGGGGACACAGGAAGTTCAGAGCTGGGCGGAACCAGCGGGGACACAGGAAGTTCAGGGCTGGGCGGAACCAGCGGAGAACCAGAAAATTCAGGGCTGGGCGGAACCAGCGGAGAAACAGAAAATTCAGGGCTGGGCGGAACCAGCGGAGAAACAGAAAATTCAGGGCTGGGCGGAACCAGTGGAGAAACAGAAAATTCAGGGCTGGGCGGAACCAGCGGAGAAACAGAAAATTCAGGGCTGGGCGGAACCAGCGGAGAAACAGAAAATTCATAGCTGGGCGGAACCAGCGGAGAAACAGAAAATTCATAGCTGGGCGGAACCAGCGGAAATGGAGCATAGGAACTGACCGGAGGAGGTAGGAGTGGGAGACTGAGAGGGTATACAAGGGGATCAGGGCTGGATGGAACCAGCGGAAAAACAGGGGATACAGGAATTACCTCCATAGACCAGTCCATTAGATCCATAAGTTGCTCCATATTTCCCGAGACCGGATACAGCTCACCCTCAGTCGCAGGAGTGTGGGCAGGGCTTTCCTCCACGCCCTCGATCTCCACGAGGACTCCCACGATGCACGGTGTTGCCGGCTCGCACACCTGGTCAGTCGCGCTCTCGAGGTCCTGCTTTGGCACGGGCTCTGCGGCTGCGGTGGGCTCTGGCTCCGTGTGGCTCGATGGTGGCTGGCTGGTCTCTGGGTAGGGAGTGGGGCTGGAGATATCCTCTTCGGCGGTGCTGATGGTCCACGAATATCCATTTTTCTCCAGCACCCACTCCACAAAAGCGGCGAAATCCTCTCGGGGACCGTTCGCTGGTAGGCGTGCCTTACACCGCTCGCTCAGGGCGGTGTAGAAGAAGTTAGAGAGCGAGCGGTCGGGGAAGTGAGTAAGGCACGCCAGATCTAAAAAGTCCCTGGAATGGCCATTCCGGGACAGGAAAAAAAAAAAAAAAAAAAAAAAAAAAAGAAAGAAAATCGCCGCTAAATTAACTAAACTGTTTCGGTCCGTGATTCTGTTACAGAATGGTGTGTGCTAACAAAGGACAAAAGTGCTAGAGAAGGATTGTGATCAAAATAAGGAGTTTACTGGATGACGAAGAAGATTAAGTTACATTTACATTCAGGATAGGTTACAATAGACATTCACAATACATTCAACAACGTTCAACAATCAGGGACGAGGAGGAACTGAACAGAACGGGTATTTATACACACAGAAGGTAATGAGGGAACTGGAGACAGGTGGGGAATAATCAATTAACTAAAACAAGAAAAGGAAGGTGACCAAATAAGGAAACAGAAAGTTCATAAACGTGACATATATATTGACAATATCACTTTTAATATGCCAGTGAACTGTTATAGATGCAAGTTTTATTATATCCTGGATCTTCAGAAAAGCTTGTATTTGTAAAGTACTGCAGTCTCTAGGGGGTTGAATAATTTTGAACACAACTGTTCAATATATATATATATATATATATATATATATATATATATATATATAATATTAACTATACCTTTATTTCAACAAGTAATCAGGAGCCTGACGTGTACATGTGCAAAACAAAGGAACAAATGCTGGGTTATAAAGTTAGAAAATTAGTTTTTTTAAAGGGTGATCAAAAGAAAATTAAAAACCATGCATTTAAATGCTGCATTATGCATGAGATTGCATAATTTATACTACCATACAAATTTAATCAAGGAAACAAGATGACTGAGGTAAGCCTTGATTACAAGCTTAACACACATCAAAAGGGAATAAATTGAATTTAATAAGTCATGATGAAGAGAACATATTTTTAGGTTAATAATGCTCCCGGAAACCACAGCACAGGAAATATATCACCCGTGATGTCATGGAGGAGAATAGGAGAGACAGGAAGATACACTATTCCTGTAAAATGCTATAAAGTAACTGTCCTGTGCTTTTTGTCTCAAAGACAAAATACTTGACACTTTCAGGGGCAAAAAGAAAGTCTGACCTTCCTGTGTTCTGTCCTCTCAGATAAGCTTCTGTGTTTATCCTCCGCATTCAACTTCCCAAGCAATTAAAACGAAGTTAGTGTAGGACACAAGAGGCACCTTGCCTCTTTGACTGTGGAGGCCATGTAGAAACAAATGACATTGCTGTGGAGTGCTCCGTCAGAGGACTACTGCTCCCGTGCCTTTCACAGCCTCATCACTTTCCTGTCTGCTTCTGAATGGGTCAGCGTCCGAGGTGCTAGAACTCACATGCTCGATTCTGTGTGGCCTGGTGCCAAACTCCTCACATATGCCAGCCAGTGCTTTTCTCTATCCGTTCCCGGGACTCATGCCAGGACACTCAAAAACACTGGGCACACTGAACAAGCAAGACAGGAATACACCCAGCATAAAGTTGTACTGTCCTGATCGGATCTCTTGTACACTAACTGAGAAGGAAAAATAAAGGTCTCTAGGGCACTACCTTTTACATATTAAAACCTATTGAAAGGGATCTTAAAGGGACTAGTATGCACTCTGTGAACATTTAAGTGGAAATGTTTTCAATTTGTCTGTGGATTCATTTGAGCCTCTACAAATTTGCACCACAAATGCAATTTGTTGTATTTTTATTGATTTGATAGCAATTTCAAACTCTGTTGTCTCTGAATCTGGACAAAACCCATCAGTCACAAGCTTAGTCTGAGAGGCCTGGACTTGCTCAAAACCCATGTGCCACATGTAAAAATGTAAGGCTTTCTTTCTTATGCGGAACATAAAAATTATATATTTTGAGAGCATTTGGGTCCAAGAAAGACTGGACTCCACTGGCTTTCAATGTACTTCCATAAAAAAAATAAAAAAAACATACATAGAAAAATACATACATATAACACATTAAATATTAAGTAAATATAAACATTGTAAATTTGATGCAATGTAAATTAATACAAAATCATTACTGTTTTGTACAATTAAAATGTGCTAAGAAAAAACAACAACCTTTTTTCACCGTGTTGGATGTCACATGTTGTCACACTTTAAACCGACATCAGTTTCATGTCTCTCTAATGCATAAGGTGTTAAAAATATAATTAAATAGCAGCTTCCACAGTGACATGATAATGTATGACTGTGCAACAACACTGTTGTACTTAGTATGTGAGACTATGAGGAACAGAATCCCTGTCCTACCCCCTTCTCTCTTCAATCATTTCATGTCCCATTTTTACTGTATCTTTGTAGTGAGGCAAACACCCAAAAAGAAAATGGAAAAATAGAAGTTATGTCTTTGGGTTAGTCAGAATCAAGAGTCCTTGAAAAATGGACGGCTTTCACACCTTTTAGAGAGAGAGTAAACCAGCTTTTACCACCTCATGCTATACTCAACTCGTGGTATTACAAAGAGTTGCACTAACATTTTAGTTGAGCACAAGAGCTGAAACCAGGGAAGAACTGGCATTACTCCCACCTCCCGGAAGGTGCATCCTCATGCCACATAATATCCAACAGGGAGGCCATGGCAAATTGGGCAGCTCGGGAAGCCATGGCGGAGCCAGGAGCTCGGTAAGCCATGGTGGATCAAGGGACTCGGGGAACCATGGCGAACTAGGGAACTTAAGAGGCCATGATAGAGCAGACATTTCATGCTTGACAACGGCACAACCGGCGAATTGACTCAAGAACGGCCGGCATTCTTTTCGGACAAAACACTTTCAAAACTAAAAAAACAAACACGGGGAGAAGGGGTGCCTCTTATTGTCTCTGGTCTGGCATTCTGTCATGCGTGTTTACTGTGCTGGAGCAAGGATTCGTTGAAGATTCCAATAAACATAGAACTTTATTGAACAACAGGAAAGCACACGTAGCACTAAGGTGAGACGAACAGTACCATATGGGAAATGGGAGGCAGAGCACACTTCAAATACACTGAAACTAATGGGACACACCTGGGAACAAAGGAACAGAATTGGGAATGCCTGGAACAAAATGATAAAACAAACAGGACAGGAACAGGAAGACCAAATAAGGAAATAAACATAACATGGAACAGATGAGCGAAATGAAACACACACAGACATGAAACAGAGTTAGACAGTGTGTATGTGTATATTATATATATTTTAAAATACATTTTTAGATATAAATCATAATATTCTAAATATTCTACTTGAACAGTCATTTCAGCATACTGATGTTTGTCTTGTTTTATAAATAACAAAGATGATCAATGGGCTCATATTCCTTAAAAATGTTATGTTGGAATATTCAAGATTTAGGTCCTCCATTTTTGGTGTTAGGATCCAACACTCAGATTTTAACAGAGAAATTCATAATTCTGACATTTTAATGCTACAAGAAACATGGTGTCACAAATCAGTCAGGCAACTGTTGGTAATTCACTCATCCATCAACCACCACTTATAAGCACGCACCTCAGTCTCACTAGCTGTCTCATGACTACACAGTGGAATCTGCCTCTAGTCTAGTTACTAGCATCGACACATCATCTCATACTTGTCTCCCTACCTCCTCTCCTCTGATCTCCTTCCAAGACTAACTCCTACAAGTATGTCTTCACTGAGGTGTGTGCCCCATCGCCCTATCTGTCGGCCTTCCAGTTCTCCTGTAAGAGATAAGAGATCTTCAAACACCCAATCAATCTCTAAGTAACTGTCTCCTTTAGGGATCTGCTCACCTGTTGATCTCCCCTTCATTATCATCACTCTCTTGTTTCAATAAATCATACCAGTTCATACTGACCTTCTGTCACCGAGTCTGCTGGTTAAAGAAGATCGGACCGCTACAGAACTACAGGATGAGCAAACTGGACCCATTCTAGGAGCTTGTTGACTCACTTCGGAGGGTACTGCAACAATCCATCGGCACCACCGCCCTGTGGTCAGACCAGAGCCCTTCTTTGGCATGGCGGAAGAATGCAACAGGTTCTTGCTGCATTGTTCACTAGCACTAGAAATGCAATCACAACTGTATCCTACTGAACACTCAAAGATTCCCTTCATTATATCCACCCTGACAGGTCCTGCTTTGAGGTCAGCAGGAAACTTCATCTCCGGAAACCTCTGCTGCCAGTTCCATCTGTTGAACACTCCTGGAACCAGTTCCTTGCCCAACATGGTAAAAGATGTGAAAAGGTTTGTGCAAGGTTGTTCCGAGTGTGCCATTTCCAAGAGCTCCCATCACCTCCCTGCCGGCAAATTGTACCCATTGCCCATACCCAACTGTCCCTGGTCACACCTAGGAGTTGACTTCAACCTAACCCCTTATAATGGTAAGAACTGTATACTAGTTATAATTGATCGATTCTCCAAGTTCTGTCGCCTCATTCCTCTCAAGGGTCTACCCACCACTCTGGAGACAACAGAACTTTTATCCAAATGGGTCTTCAGACAATATGCCTTACCAGAAGACATTGCATCTGATTGTGGACCACAATTTATATCACATCTATGGAAGTCATTCTTCAAGCTACTAGGTGTGACCGTAAGTCTCTCCTCTGGTTATCACCCCCAGTCTAATGGACAGACTGAACGTAAGATACAAGAAGTTGGACGCTTCCTGAGAACCTTCTGCCATGGCCACCAGGACTCCTGGAACCAGTTCCTGGGCTGGGCCGAGTACGCCCTAAACTCCCTCCACCAACCATCAACAGGTCTCACACCTTTTCAATGAGTGCTCAGTTACCAGCCCCCACTATTTCCCTGGTCAGGAGAGCCCTCAGATGTTCCTGCCATTGATTACTGGTTACAGGAGAGCAAGAGAGTGTCTGGGTTGAGGCCCACCGTTGCCCAGGCAGAAGATGACAGCCGACCTTCGCAGAGCTACAGTCCCCACTTACCAACCCGGTCAGAAGGTCTGGCTGTTCACCCGGGACATCAGGCTATGGCTGCCCTGCAAGAAGCTAAGTCCCAGATTCGTCGGCCCCTTCAACATCTTGGAACAGACCAATCCCATCACCTACAAACTACAACTTCCACCACAATATAAGATTCACCCCACCTTTCACACCTTAAACCCTTTCCTTCTCCTGTTTCCACAGAGCCTGACCAGACAGAGGAACCCTCTCTTCTGTTATTCCTGGAAGAAGGATCCATCTATAAATCCATCACTAAATGTGGTGGTAGATTAGAATACCTAGTCAGCTTGAAAGGCTATGCTCCCCAAGAACACTCCTGGGTCCCTAGAGACGATATTCTAGACCCCGTACTTCTGGAGGAATTCCACACAAAACATCCTGATCGCCCAGCGCCACGGGGTAGAGGAGGACCACCACGTCGTCGAGGTATTCAGCCCTCAGGAGCGGGCCGTGGATGAGGGGTAACAAATCGGTCAGGCTCATTCCCCAGCCAATCACAGCGCACCCCATCTCCTGAGTTTTAATCATCGGCACCTTTTGGTAATTCACTCACCCATCAACCACCATATAAGCATGCACCTCAGTCTCACTAGCTGCCTCTAGTCTAGATACTAGCATCGACTAGTTGACCTCCTCTCCAGCGAATATCTCCTCATCTCCAGCGAATATCTCCTCTGATCTCCTTCCAAGAATAACTTCTACGTCTTCACTGAGGTGTGTACCCCATCGCCTTATCTGTCGGCCTTCCAGTTCTCCTGTAAGAGATAAGAGATTTTTAAACACCTTTATGGATCCGCTCACCTGTTGATCTCCCCTTCATTCTCATCGCTCTCTTGCTTCAATAAATCATACCAGTTCATACTAACCTTCTGTCTCCGAGTCCGCTGGTTACACATGGAATGCAAGAGATTTGTCCATTGTCTGCCCAATTGGGTTTAGAGAAATACTAAGAGGGGTGACACAGGTCAGAGACTCAGGGGGAATAGTGGCATGGTACAGAGCAGAACACATAGACTCAATCAAATCTATTAAAATCGTACCGTCCACAAACTATTTCATCACAGACATTGATCGAGTTCACCTCAGAGCATTCGCAGTCAGTCCTCAAACATCTCTGTCAGATCTCTGTAAATTTAAACTAAAAACAATGAAATATGCAGACAGCCCCATCATTTACTAAGGTAACATCAATCCTACAAAAGGATAAACAGCAAAGAAAACTATCAAAGTGCAATAGAAAGTCACACTATCAAAATAATATTGGACAAATGTATAATTAACACATATTCTCCCTTCATTCTCATTGCTCTCATTTCTTGAATTGAATATTCACAGAAAAAAGTAGGCATAAATCTGGCACTAAAGGATATTACAGATATATTTCACCAATCAGAGATTGGACAGAGAGAGGAGCAGATTTGTGCCACATTTACACATAGCCGGGTATTTAGAGAAACGAATATTTCCCCCCCTCCGTTTTCAAAAATAACATCGTGCACACAACATCGTTTTCAAAAAAGTTGTCATTTACATCAACCCGCATAAATACGCCGTCGAGCGCCATTATAACTTTGCCAAACCTATGGGCGGCAGTGTAGGGAGAAGGATAAAGCCATGCAAGCCAATCAGAATCCTCAAAATCGAGCAACTTCCTGTTCCTTTCAAAACAACATAGCAGTTGTGTTTGCAGATGCAAACAGACCAAAAGCGTTTGCACAAACGTAAAATGAGTACCACCTTAACAGCATCCATGATCAAACAGTAACATTACCCAAACAAACTCTAAACATAGGGCGCTCGCATGACGTTAAGCATTTTCTGGCGCATAATGTGACATTTGAGAACCTAAAACCCCGTTTCTCCCAGTTGACACGGCAACACATAACCGGCATTTTCAGAAATCTCCACTTTGGCCGGTGTTTTTAGAAATAATCGTTTTCAGGGATAAAAACGGCGTTTTCGTGTAAATGACAGGCCAAAACGCAGGGAAATATCTGCATTTTCCCATCGTGTAAACGGGGCCTTGATCATTATAAACAACAGAGAGGAACAAGTATGTGAGTGTGTGTGTCCATGTGCGTGTGTGTGCTCTGGTATTCATTATGTTGTGGGGACAAAAGTTCCTCATAAAGCTATAATATTGTAAGGGAAACAGGTCAATTTAGCTCAAAGGGAATCATTTAAGATTTTAAAGGGAATTTTAACAGAATCACTGTTTCACGGCTGATCACTGAGACGCCCTGCGATTCACTGAACGAGCCGTTTAACATCAAATCTGCGCTGAATATTAATATCCAAACTATAGTGAAAACACTATCAATTAGCACAGTAACAAGATCGGCAGTTTAAGACATTAACTTATAAGCACAAAACACAAGATACTTCTCTTTTCAATATTAATAAGGCTTTATTAGATAAATCTAAGACATATAAACTAAATTAACACATAAACGCACGCACGCACGCACACATTCACACAAGTTACAGGAAGATCAAAAGTTAGGGAAAGATGAGTTTAAGAGAATGGAAATATGGAATCCCAAGTTTACAGCAATACGTTAAATTGCATAGACATGAACAGCCATCAATCACTTAATCAACCCTCGCATTGAGTTCCTCAATGAGGTTAAAATTATATTAGATACACCAGCACAAATGTCTGAAGGTACATTGCCTGTGTAAAGTTGTCGCTGATTGGCTGGAAGTTCAGTAGTCGCTGAAGTGACGTCTTGGGAAGGTCCGTGGTGGGGGTTGGCTGAAGGTGCAGAGTTGTGTGGGCTGGTTGAAGTTGAACGCGCAGACGAGGTCAGACGGCGTTACAAAACTTAACTCAGAACACGAAACTCTCAAACGGAAAAGAAAAGAAATAAAGTTTGACGAGACTAGGTGGTGTTCCTTCTCATCGTGGCTAAGTAGCAGCAGGCGTGCAGGCTGAAGCACGCTGGGACCGCGCTCAAAGAACAATGATGACAAACAGCATGGCTTAAAGCTAAAGCTAAGAAGCAAAGCTAAAAGCAAACTAAAAGCAGACATGACTAATAGCAGAAGCATAGCTAGAGACTAAAAGCAAGATTTTATGGTGTCCCGGGTATTTAAACTGGCCTGTTGGCCACACCTCAAAAGTTGTCTTGACCAATCAGATATAGTCTTGGCTCGGGGGTATCATAAATCATATGTTTATCTTACCAAGCATGTGGTCAGAATTTTCCCGCTCTTGCAGGGTATAATTTTGGACATGATTCCTATAACATATTTATGATACATTTGAGAAATATTTGATTGTCAGGACTATTTCAAGCAAGCAGTTTCCATCACAAACATACCAAACATGATTATGAATCCTTAAGTTATCCCATAGTTATTAAAAGACATACACAATAAGTGATTATAACATGATAGTCAAATGTGTGGGTTACATATAAATGAATATGGAGTTAAGCGATGGACTGATTCATTTATAAGTCCTTTTGAGTTCATTGTGGTCTATATATATGTACAAAAGACAGTTTATTTGCCATTCTCTTGACAAAGACTTCTGTGGAGACCAGAGGTTCAAAGTCCCTTCCCCCTTAGGAATTTCAGTCTGGTTCTTTTGGTCTGGTTCTTCCCCGTCAATGGAAGTGTTTTAACTCTCATGGGTTTACATGTGATGTCCAGCGTTGCATTTTAATTACGAACAACAAATTTGACAAATCTCTTCTCCGAATTGAAATTGTCAATAATTGTTCTAGTGGTGTTAATGTTGAAAGCTGTTCTGTGAAAGCTTTGGTTGGTTGGTTATCTTGCTTGGGACTTGTGGCACAGAATGTTTTATGACTTCCTGTTGCCTTACTGAGGAATTCAGCTCGTGTTTCAGCCACAGCCCTGATCGACTCTTTAATTTGTCTGGTTCGAGTAATTTCTGCTACAATATACAACTTTTTTGATCAAGATATATATATAGGCTAATTTTTGTTATTAATAAAGCTTTAAAGTGACTAACTTATTCATGTATCATATTTGTTAGCTTGTTCTCAGTCCTGTAACTGCCATTAACAAGAAGACTAAAGGAGCTAAGAGTGTACTAGCTTCAAATAGTTTATATAATAGATCATTATAGATAGTGAAATTCTGTTTAGATGTCATGAAATAAAGACAAACACATGCCATTAGTGATGAGATTTTTAAAGACTATTAAGTGTTAAAATTATGAAGTGTTAAATGAAAAGTTATTTAATGGAGACATCAGTAACATTATTGATATTGCTTCCATAGTAATTTGTAAAGAGATGACATTGTAAAGAGATGACATAAAACAATATACGTCTCTGTTGTTTCTACATTATTTTGGAATTTCATTGTTAAATTAGTGCAATATAACATTTAAGAAAATGTATAGGTAAGATTAATAATGATTAGTTACAGAAAAATGTGTGATTAATTATTATTATTATTATTTTTTTTTTTAAATCAGTTGACACCACTAATATAAAGGTGATTAAAATGGTGGGGGGGAAATAGAATAAATGGTCAACAGAACGTACCGGTTACTTAACTGTAACCTTGTTCTCTGAGAAAGCGGAACGAGATGCATCACAAACCTGTTGTAAGGGGGCACCCCTTGCTAAAGCACTAGAGGAACCGACACCCTTGTGGAGTGAGCTCTAAGACCTATAGGCGAAGCTTGACCGCGCACCTCATAAGCCAAAGCAATAGCATCCCTGACCCAGTGAGACATGGTCTGCCTGGTGGCAGCTGCTCCTCTGTTACCACCACAATAACAGACAAACAGCTGCTCTGACTTATGCCACTGGAAAGTGCGG
Source organism: Carassius carassius (assembly GCF_963082965.1). Lineage (NCBI taxonomy): Eukaryota > Metazoa > Chordata > Actinopteri > Cypriniformes > Cyprinidae > Carassius > Carassius carassius. The sequence goes on from NC_081799.1 coordinate 12,760,876, forward strand.
TGGACGTAAGCCTGAAGAGCACGGACTGGACAGAGTCTATAAGATTTCTCCTGCTCCGGCGTTGTGAACGGTGGAGGGCAGAAGGCCTCTAGAATGACCGGATGTACAGCCGAAAACAGAATCTTCGGCAGGTAATCAGGATGAGGATGCAAAATCACTTTTACCCTACCTGGGGCAAAGTCTAAGCATGATGGTGAGACAGAGAGAGCCTGCATATCCCCAATTTTCTTCAAAGAAGTTATTGCCATGAGAAAAAACATTTTCAAAGTCAGAAGTTTATCAGACGCTGACTCTAAAGGTTCAAAGGGGGTTTCAACCAGACCCTCGAGAACTATAGCTAAGTCCCAAGAAGGCATCCTGGTCTTTAGTGCAGGACTCAGTCGTCTGGCCCCATGAAGGAAGCGAGAGAGCAGAGGGTGTCTCCCAAGTGGCATCCCGTCAATCAAGGCGTGGCAAGCCGAAATAGCGGCCACATAAACCTTAAGAGTAGCAGGACATGTGCCTGTTGACAATTTCTCTTGCATGAAGTCCAGAACTGAAGCAATGTGGCAGTTGACTGGATCAACATTGTGTACCACACACCATTTGTCAAAGACACCCCATTTACCAGCATAAGTCTGTCTGGTGGAGGGAGCCCTAGCACTAAGAATGGTATCCATAACCTCTGGCGACAGCCCTGTGTTCCTCAGTTGGTACCCCTCAGGGGCCAAACGTGAAGATCCCACAGGTCGGGCCTGGGATGGAATATAGTGCCCCCTGCCTGAGACAGAAGGTCCCTCCTCTCTGGAATCGCCCATGGCCATACTCCATACATACAACCATACTCTGTTCGGCCAACGTGGCGCTATCAGCAAGAGACAAGACCTTTGTTGGCGAACTCTGGCTAGGACTCCCGGGAGCAGAGAGACTGGAGGAAACGCATACAGGCACATTTTGGGCCATGAGTGCGCCATCGCATCCAGACCCAGAAGTAGAGGGGACATTGCGCTGTCTGATGGGAGGCGAAGAGGTCCACCTCTGCTTCGTAAAATTTTCTCCAAATCTGTTTCACTACCTCCGGGTGGAGTTACCATTCCCCCATCGGTAATGCCTGTCTGGACAGTAAATCTGCTCCCACATTCAAATGTCCTGGAATGTCAACTGCCTTGAGTGACAGGAGCCTGTCCTGGGCCCAAAGAAAAATCTGCCTCGCTATCTTGTTGAGATTGCGTGAGCGCAGACCCCCCTGGTGATTTATATAAGAGACTGTCGCTGTGTTTTCCACCCGTACTAGGACATGACAGCCCCTCAAACGATAGAGGAGCTATTTCAGAGCCAGGAATACGGCCATCAGCTCGAGGCAATTGATGTGCCAATCGAGCTGATGACCACCCCATTCCCCTTGAGCTGGGTGGCCATCCAAGACCGCTCCCCAGCCCATTAGGGAGGCATCTGCTCGAAGACCCAAGATTGGGTGCACTCCTCCACCCTTTTTGGGAACCAGCAAGTATCTGCTGTAATAGCCCGACTCGCTCCTTGGACAAGGAACATGTTCTATGGTCTCTTTTCCCAAAAGAGTCTGTAGCTATTGAGACAGTACCTGTATCAATAAATTGGATCCTGTATCCTATCCGTACTGTGCTCAATACCCCCGCAGAAATGCCCGCCAGACGTTCCACGCTGCCAGACTCTCTGAGAGTGGTACCAATTTTAACACTTCCTTTTAAGGGGATGTTGGATGTTCCGTGTCCTGAACGACGACAGGAAACACGGGAACATCTAACATCTTGCTGGAAAACCACCGCCCCCCGAAGCACAAGAAGTGGCGGGGATGGAGGGGTTTTGTGAGGGTAATGAGAAGGGGTGAACGCTCCCTTGTGTGCCTAGAGCCACTAGCTCGGTGCCCTGAATCGGCGGACCGGGAGGGGAAGACCGTACTAGCTGCTCTAGAGACCTCCGTAGAGGTAGTGAGCCTCTTAGCACCGCTAGTTTCCAGGCCGTAACTAAGAGAAGCACTCGCTGGAGATTGCTGCGCCCTGAAACACCGGCAGGGTTGGCAGAATGATCTCCTGAGGGCACTGAGACCTCCGTAGAGGTAGCGACCGCTTCCTCGTGTGCCCAGAGCCACTAGCTCAGTGCCCTGAAGTGGCGTACCGGCAGGGGATGACTGTACTAGCTGCTCTAGAGACCTCCGTAGAGGTAGCGAGCCTCTCAGCACCGCTAGTTTCCAGGCAGTAACTGAGAGAATCGCTCACCGACGTGGCTCGACAAAGCTTAGTGCGCCTAGAGCCACTAGTTCGGTGCCCTGAAGCGGCGGGCTGGCAGGGGACGACCGTACTAGCTGCTCTAGAGAGCTCCGTAGAGGTAGCGACCGCTTCCTCATGTGCCCAGAGCCACTAGCTCAGTAACCTGAAGCGGCGGACCAGCAGGGGACGACTATACTAGCTGCTCTAGAGACCTCCGTAGAGGTAGCGAGCCTCTCAGCACCGCTAGTTTCCAGGCGGTAACTGAGAGAATTGCTTGCCGCTGTGGCTCGACGAAGCTTAGTGCGCTTATAGCCACTAGTTCGGTGCCCTGAAGCGGCGGACCGGCAGGGGACGAACGTACTAGCTGTTCTAGATACCTGCGTAGAGGTAGCGACCGCTTCCTCGTGTGCCCAGAGTTCCTTGTGTGCCTAGAGCCAATAGTTCAGTGCCCTGAAGCGGCGGAACGGCAGGGGAGGACTGTACTAGCCGCTCTAGAGACACTCCGTAGAGGTAGCGAGCCTCTCAGCACCGCTAGTTTTCAGGTGGTAACTGAGAGAATCACTTGCCACTGTGGCTCGACGAAGCTTAGTGCGTCTAGAGCCACTAGTTCGGTTCCCTGAAGCGGCGGACTGGCAGGGGACGACCGTACTAGCTGTTCTAGATACCTGCGTAGAGGTAGCGACCGTTTCCTCGTGTGCCCAGAGTTCCTTGTGTGCCTAGAGCCAATAGCTCAGTGCCCTGAAGCGGCGGAACGGCAGGGGATGACTATACTAGCCGCTCTAGAGACCTCCGTAGAGGGAGCGAGCCTCTCAGCACCGCTAGTTTCCAGGTGGTAACTGAGAGAATCGCTCGCCGGTGTGGCTCGACGAAGCTTAGTGCGCCTAGAGTAGAGAATGGCACGGGAGTGGATTTTCACTCCTGTCCCGTCCCACTCCCATAGAAAGAAATCTTGTCCCATCCCACTCCCAGACCAAAGTTTAAAAAATAATCCCATCCCATCCCGCTCCTGGTAAATTGACTCCCACTCCCATCCCACTCCTGTTTAAACTGACTCCCGCTCCTGTACCGCTCCCATATATTTTTTTCTTCAATTAGTGTTTAGTTAATACATAGAATTTGATTTAATCTGCTCTCCATCCTGTTTTAGACCAGCTGCTGAGCCCCTGTTTCTAGATTTTCTCCAGAAAATGGAAGACAGCAAATAAAAGAAAAACAGTACATAGTTCACACCATGTCTACAATAGTTTAATAAACCCAAACAGCACACAAAGCTGCATTTTACTCATTTATTGTTGAGTAAACAATACATTTATAGTTTACATTTATAGTTTTTTTTAAATTACATGTTAACGATTTTCATCAATTATGCTCTTGCATAATGAGTCCATCTTAGTTATATGTTGCTGTGTAGGAACAAAAGTGCATCTACATTTTCTGGATTGAGGGTAGAACGCCTCTCCTCTATCAGTCTTCCCGCAACACTGAAGCTACGCTCAGAAGGAGTACTTGTTGCGGGGATAGCTAGCAGCCTCTTGGCAACTGGTACGAGCCCACCTGACATCTCCCGCCAGAAGTCAAGAAGACACTGGAAACGTGTCAACTTAGTGTCACTCATGTATTGCAGCACCAACTGGCGACCATGTGACTCCATATCACCACTGTCCTCCTTCCTCTCATCCTCTTCTACACAACTTGCAGAGAAGTTATGCACCTCCGTAGCTCCTTGCTCTGGGGGTGGATCTTCAGGAAAAAAGACAGATTCTTATAGAACATTGTCATTTACAATCTAGTTTTTTGTAGTCTAACATACTCAATTGTCTAACACACCTATATTAAACATTACCTATAAGGTAATCCTCACACCTGTCCTGTATGTGTGTCTCACTCTAAATAAATGAAAATAAATTTTGTCATTTGCTCTGCAAATGCTGTTGATGCTAGTGTTATTCACCCTCTTTCTCCACAAGGCCTCTCACTCTCTCCTCTGTCCCTGCCGTTTCTGTGAGTGCTGTCAGGGTGCTGATGACCTCCTCACACTCCTGACCGTTGAGAGTTTTCCTTAAGAAACTCCTCAGGCTAGGAGAGAGAGCTGTGGCTACCTTATGGTACAGATGGACTTTGAATTTCATCTCCACTGCCTGGGCTAACTTCCCTTTCAGCTAGGGGAGGAGGAGCATGACGATACATGCAACATCATTGCACTGTGCTTATGTTTGCTACTTGAATGACCACCAACTAAATAAAAATCAGAAATGTATTGTATTACCTCTTTTACAATCACACTGTCTCCATTCTAGATCGACATACCCCTCAGTAGAGTAGCCTTGGTCGGGAGGACAAGGTGAAGGGTAGGTGTCTGATCAGTGGAGAGATTCCTGGTAGCCTAATCGAAAGGTTTCAGGAGTTGGATGATGTCTTCAAGAAGTTCGCAGTCTATGTTGTTGAGGTAACGGAGCTCGTTTCGGCGAAGCAGGATGTCATGCAGCCTCCCAGATCTCAGAGCATCATTAACAGATTGGAGCATTGCTAGTCTGGTATTCCACCTCGTCTCCACAGATTGCTTCAGTGACTGGTCCAGTGCTTTTTGCAACCTAAAATATAAAGAGATTGCACAAGAAAAATGGATGTTACGGTGACATAAATTCCAATTCATTGGCCTCTCTTTTGGGAAAACAACATTTATTTAAAAAAAGAGATTTATTTAAAATTGAGTAAAAAAAAAACAAAGACCTGTGCAGGTATAAATTACAGTAGCTTCTTTTTATTTATTTCACTTTAATTTCTTTCAAATTATATAAGCAGCTTTACCAGGAAGACATAAAATTGTATGCTATTTTACCCTGCTCTTTTGAAGTGTGTGACAAGGGTCTTTGTGTCCTTAAACAGCTTGATGATGTTGCTGTGCACTGGGTTGTCCTCGTCCAAGTGGTCAAATACATGTTTTAATATTAAGTTGATATTATGGCCAGCACAGGAGAGTCGGACATAATCCTTGAATGCTGCAACCACATTTGAGCCATTATCCGTTACAAAAGCGGTGTCGTTACTCAGGATGCCAAATTCCTGTGTGAGGTAAAAAAAAAAAAGATACAAAAAAGACTAACACAAAAGATTTGCAAAAAGAAGCCCAGATATAAGAGCATCAAAACAGAATGACTAACGGTCCTGTAACTGAACAGAGAACTTTTCAATAAATGTTTATAACTATATTAGGACAAAACATACAGTGTTTACACATATGCTTAATGCATATCATCACAGGAGGACACTAAGATATGAAAATATGAAAAATATTTTTAAAAGTTTGAAATTTTTATGAAACGTTTTCCTTAATCTATCAAAAAAGTAAAACTGCCTCCGACACAGAGAGCAGCAAATGCAGTATTTATTATTAGTCAATATTAGTCACTAGTTCGGTGCCCTGAAGCGGCGGACCACCAGGGGATGACCGTACTAGCTGCTCTAGAGACCTCCGTAGAGGTAGCGACTGCTTCCTCGTGTGCCCAGAGCCACTAGCTCAGTGCCCTGAAGCAGCGGACCGGCAGGGGACGACTGTACTAGCTGCTCTATAGACCTCCGTAGAGGTAGCAAGCCTCTCAGCACCGCTAGTTTCCAAGAGGTGACCGAGAGAATCACTAGTTTCTGAAAAGAAATGCATGTTACAGATTCCCTGAAACTGGGGAGAGTAGGTTTCTTAACCGAGGATGCGGATTCGGGTGAGAGATAGCTCGCAAGCGTCTCTTCAACCCGAGGCATCTCCAAATACCCCCTTAACTTTGTATCCACGATAGTTGAAAAAGTCAACGTCGAGGGCCCAAAGATGCGGGAAAGTATACGGTTTGCTCCATGACTTCGACAGTCTCATCATGGAGGTCAGAAACCTATCCTCCAGCTTATTAAGTTTGGGGGTCTTTTGTTCGTGTGGCCAATTAAGCTGCAACCCCACCGTGCGAGTAACCTCTCGCAAAAGGAACGCTCATAGACGGGCTCCTCATGGCGAGCCCATCGCTCGCTTGTCACGCAGATCCGTACAAGAGCCCTTCAAAAAGGTGGGTGCGGTCTGAAATAGTTCAGACGAGCACGAAGCATCTTCACTGAGAGCAGTTCACAATGCTCGCACTCGGCCGTCTCTAAAGCCAGAACCGCGTGCTCTTCCCCCAAACAAACAGAACAGTAATCATGTGCATCCAGCTTATACATAAGTAGAGTATGGAGGAGCACAATACTTACTGTTTCGTTGGCTCATCCTTCAAAGGAACACAATACTTACCTGTTACTGACGCACACATGCATAGAATGATCTGAAGACAAAAGACCTGACTGATGCGGTGGTATAAATATCACTTTATTTGAGATTAACACTTAGCCTTCGCATCAGTTTCATGTTGCTGTTTTAACTGATGTTTAAAATAGAATCAAGAAACCACAAACATGGACAGGAAACGACACAAGAAAAACGTTCAGCATTAGTATATGTTGCTACACAAGTGCCATTAGGCTGATCGTTAATCATATTTCATTAGATTCAATCACCACAGACTGAACCTCAAACCTGTTTTTCATTTTAGTTCATTTTGAGCAAACACTGTCATTTTATTTGTGTATGTATCCTTTTTAAATAGTCTGCACAACTGAAGCTGTCATCACAGCAGATGCAAACAGCGTGCCTTCAGTTAACGGATGCTACCTTTAGCTGCATGTAACATTCAAAAATAATTTAAGAGCTCTTTTGAAGCATGTTCTGAAGCTCCTGTGAGAAGTGATACATGCAGCATCACAGAGGAATGCCAATTTTTCTTGCAAGAACAGATAATTGGCTTTTTTTTTTTACTAAAGAGTTGGACATCACATGGTGTCAAATAGAATCAAGCAGCAGCTTCAGTGAACTGAAATTATGTGGAAATGTATGATTGTGCTGCAAATCAGCTGTATTTAGTATTTGACACTACAAAAAGATTCCTTGTCCCACTCCCTTCTCTTTTCAGTCATTTCCTGCCCTCTCTTCACTGTATCCCAGTAGTAAGAAATCAAAAGCACAGAAATAAAATAAGAGATGACTGAGTTGGTCAAAAAAATAGAGAACAGAAAATGGGTGGTCTTTCCACTTTTCAGTAAGAGAGAAGTATGTGAGCTTTTAGCATCTCATGCCAAACCTGAATGAAAACTGAAAGCAGAGAACGGTCAATGTGAAGAGAACAATGATTAGAATTAGCAGAAATTAATTTTGCTGGACGTTAAAAGAGCAGAAATGTCTGATGCTATTTATGAAGATGTGATCAGAACTGAGTCTGAAAGAGCGGAGATTACGGTAGATATCTATGAGAGTGCAGATTGTGTGAGAGATCATGACTTAAGGACAGAGACAAACACACAGCAACCATTACAGTGTACAGGTAAACATAGTCATTTCTTTGATTTAAAAAAAATGTTGCAGTTTGCACGTTCAGTCATTTAACATCAAGTCTTTGGTGTACAGGAAGTGATTCAGTGAAGATCAGAAGCTCCAGAACAGCTGTAGTGTGTTTGGTTCTGCTGTGTGTTCTTCTACTGACTGCAGTCACAGTGCTGTGTGTCCACATCCATACAAACAACACAAACTACACACAAGAGAGAGATCAGCTACTAACCAAGATCAACAGCCTCACAGAAGAGAGAAACCAGATGTTGACCAACATTGCCAACCTGAGCGATGAGAGAGAACAGCTACTAACTAACAACAGCTACCATATTCAATTAAACAAACAGTTAAATCAAGAGAAAAATGAAACATGGAAGTGTTTTAATGGAATGGGTAATCATGAGATACACTAAACAAACATTACCTACACATAAACTACACTATTTTACACTTTGTAAAATAATTTATATTATGTATAAATTGCTAATACTCAAACTGTTTGTGCTTACAGATGGATGGTTATACTATAAATTTAGTTTTTACTACATTTCCTCTGAGATGAAGAACTGGACTGAGAGCAGAAGATACTGTACAGAGAGAGGAGCAGATCTGATCATCATAAACAACAGAGAGGAACAAGTGAGTGAGAAATGAATGTGCATGTGTGTGTCTTGTAATACTTGTATATTGATATATGAGAAGAGGTAAAATTCAATTTTTACAGTGTAACAATAATTACACCTATGGAATGTCTGCATAAAAATATGGAAAGTGTGTTTGTGTATATGGTGGTGTTTTTTTATATAAAAAGGGATCACCTTAAAAAGCAAATGCTTTTCAGAAAACTGTTGATAAAATGCGAGATGGCAAGACTGGATTCTGGATTGGTCTGACTGACAGTGAAGAAGAGGGCAACTGGAAATGGGTTGATAACAGCACACTGACCTCTGGGTAAGAAATCACTGAACTTAACTGATTATTATCTAATAAATGATTCTCAAGTCAGTGTCATATCACACAGAAAACAGCACTGAACATCTAATGCTGATCTTTTGATGCAGGTTCTGGAGGTTGGGACAGCCCGGTGGAAAAACAAGCGAGAATTGTGCTGTGTCTTATTTCATGACGTTAGTGTTTCATGACTATCCATGTAATGACAGTTTTAAATGGATCTGTGAGAAGAACATTTTGGAAAGAACACTTAAAGACCAGGATTTTCTTATCATTTAGCATTAGTTTTTAATTATAATGTAGATAATACTTTTTTTTACTATTAAAGCTTTGAAGTGCTTAACATACACATTTGTAGTACTTTATTTCAATTCAAGTTTCAGTTTCAATTCAAGTTTATTTCTATAGCGTTTTTTACAATGCAAATCATTGCAAATCAACTTTACAGAAAATTAAGTTTCTACAATATTTTGTAGTAGCTTATCAGTGGTGACTGCAGTTTATATGCAAATGGCAGAAATTATTTAAAAAATAATAACTAAAGAGGACGTAGTCAAACAGACGATGAACACTATAAACAACAAATTATTATATGATGCAATTTCCGGTGTCCTGACATTTTATCTTACCCGTCAGATTTTCCTACCCGGGTTTACATGTGCGAATGCCCACATCAATATTGCGTCCTTTTTCTCATGCTAAACAATGATTTTTAATGTATCTGCATTACTATAAGAATAGGTTTAGGGTTGGGTTAGGTGTAAACTTTAATAAAAACGCAATCTAATTGATAGAAAAGAATATTTATTGTTGGTTTCCTGTAGCTGTATCCCTTCTAGCTACAACCGCAAATATAACACATAATTACTGTATTTGCAGTACTGTAAGGGTAGGTTTAGGGTTGTGGTAGGTGTAGACATTAATGAACCATAACTTTACAGTAGCATTTTTTGTTGTTGAATTGTACTACCCACTGTTTTAGTGGAAGGTAGTAAAAACTGACAGCGTAGGACAAATCGACAGAACACCGGACTATAAGTCATCCTTTTTTTCATTGTTTGGCTGGTCCTGCGACTTATAGTCAGCTGCGACTTATTTATCAAAATTAATTTGACATGAACCGAGAGAAATGAACCAAGAGAAAACATTACCGTCTACAGCCGTGAGAGGGCGCTCTATGCTGCTCAGTGCTCCTGTAGTCTACCCCTAATAAACAGAGAGCGCCCTCTCGCGGCTGTAGACGGTAATGTTTTCTCTTGGTCCTTGGTGAACAGATTTGTGAACAATATTTGAGAGAAATATGCCATTTATGTACAAAGAAAAAGTCTTAGATATTTGAGTCAAGCTCATGAAAAATGGGGGCAAAAACAAAAGTGTTGTGTTTATAATTTTATTTTGTGTACTTTGAGCACCTGCCCTTCCAAAGGTATTTGCATGGCCCTGTATTCAATCATCTAAGATCATGTCTGTGTGTTGTTCAGGAAGTGATTCAGTGAAGGTCAGAAGCTCCAGAGCAGCTGTAGTGTGTTTAGTTCTGCTGTGTGTTCTTCTGCTGACTGCAGTCATAGTGCTGTGTGTCCACATCCAGACAAACAACACAAACTACACACAAGTCAAGTCAAAAAGCAAATGAACAACATTCATTAGGAAAACTTTATAATGCAGGATAACAGTCAATAATGCAAAATGACAGTTAAAGGCAGTTCATCATTGAATTCAGTGATGTCATCTCTGTTCAGTTTAAATAGTGTCTGTGCATTTATTTGCAATCAAGTCAACGATATCGCTGTAGATGAAGTGACCACAAATAAGCAAGCCAGAGGCAACGGAACAGAAGGAACAGAAACTCTTATGTCTTTTTCCTTATCAACATGGATATTAAAATTACCAACTATTAAAACTTTATCTGCAGCCAGAACTAACTCGGATGTAAAATCAGCAAACTCTTTAATAAAGTATTTATGGTGCCCTGGTGGCCTGCATACAGTAGCCAGTACAAACATGAGTGTCAGCCACGTTAAAAAAGTTAACAGCTTAAGTCATTTGTGGATTAATGGTTATTGGAGACGCAAACCTTTTCAAGCGATTCAGTTCGATTTGGTGAACTGGTTCAACCGGTTCACTAAGAAGAACCGGTTAAATCGAATGATTCGTTCGCGAATCGGACATCACTAGTCGTCAGTGAGTGACGTAAACTTTAAATAAGTGCGCGCGAGTTGCGACTGATGTTGACTGACTGGACTGTAGGAGAGTTCTCTTACGAGAGCTCTCTCGTACTGCGTCTTAGCTAAGACGCTACGGGAAAAGTCTCTTTTCACGAAATACTGAAGCAAAAAATTATCCTTAATTTTTTTATTTTTGTAAAGGGCATTTGCAGCAGTACACAGCCATAGGCGAGACGGCTCGTTCGCTCATTGGCTTGTTCTGCGGCAACTGCACAGCCTATCGAGCGCGGGCTGATGCAACATCAGACCAATAAGGGCGCTTCGCGCCGAAACGGGTGTGGCCCAACCTATAAAAGGAGCTCGAAAAGGCTGACTCACCTGATTTTTCATCTCTTCAGCGAAGCTCACGCATCGCTGGATCACGGAGGAAGCAAGCGCCGTCTGAGAAAGCACATCAGCAGGACGAGCCATTCTGAAGCTGCTGGCATCGCCGCCTTCCCCTGCCGTTCCTGCCTCGCTATGCGGCGCCTATATCCTTTCAATTCTGTTATATCCAAGCTGTTCTTTATGTGTGTGTGTGTGTTCGCCCTGCGCCACACACTCGTAAAAGAGCTCGCAACTTTTTTAAGATGCCTTCCTACGGCTCGTCAGAGCCCCACTCAGCGAGGGAGACTGGTACGTCATCTGTGTCTCCTGCCTGGGTGAAGATCATGCAGTGCTCGCGCTCGCTGACGGCGGATGCCCCCACTGCGAGCTGATGCCATGGTGACTCTGAGGACTCGCCTGGCCTTTTTGTCTGAGCCTGCATTCTCCGCTGCGCTGAGGTGCCGTAAAAGCATCGCTTCCAGCGGATTCCGGAACCGTCTTCAGCTCAACCGAGCTCGCCGGTTCGCCCTGCTTCACCGGCCCCCCCTGCATCGCTTCCCGGTGGGCAGCGCCCGCTGTTTGCCGGCGCGTCGTCCGAGGAAGTCGATCTCAGGGCCGCGTCGGGGGAAGAGGACACGCGCTCTCTGCTAGCTTCGGGCAGTGAGGGCTGGGCGAGCTCCGAGGATCTCGCGCCTTCTGCTCAGAAGCCCAGCAGACGAGCTGACATCGAGAAGGAGCCGGGATGAATGCTCGTGTTGGCCGCGATGAGTCTCGGCCGCGAGTGGTTTGCTCCAGCGCCGCCCCCCCTCGTTCCCGGCTGGATGGTATTTCCCTTTCGGATGAGCGTACTTCTCAAAGCCCGCCTCATTTCTTCCTGAGCTTCACGAAGAGGTGGCGAAGGCTTGGAACGCTCCATATTCAGCGCGAACTCGTTCGTCTGTCTCACTAGCATTCTCCACACTGATGATGCTAAAAACAGGAACTACCACTCACTTCCGCCGGTGGAACAGGCGATAGCGACGCACCTTTTTCCGCCCTCTGCTGGACGGCGGCAAAAGCGGTGTTGCCATCTAAAGCCTGCTGTGTGACGCTGCGTCGGCACTACTAACGATGGCTGCTTCATCGAAGCGCAGGTCTACAAGTTCGGCTGTGACCGAGCTCTCACCCAAGCGCGCCGCTGTTTCAGTTCCAGGAATTGTGACTGTCTCAGCGTTTTCTGCAATGCGCAAGCCTGCACAGTTGCCCGCTTGCCTGCACACAAAAGCCGTTATCACGGCTACCCAGATATTTCCCGAAAAAGGTGTAATTTCTGGTGTCCCGGCCACGGCCGATGGTGCTATAAATGTAGTGACGATGCCCACTGCTCAGTGCCCATCTCCACATATAAGCACAGCCCTTCACACAGGGCTCGCGCCCATAAAAGTGACTCAAGTCGATCACGCGCACTACATAGTAGACGTGCCCACTCCTCAGTGCCCACAATCACTATGTCACACGCGTCATGTGGTTTCTGTAAAAACGAAACCCGTGCACGTCCGTCCGGCCACGGCCGATGGTGCTATAAATGTAGTGACGATGCCCACTCCTCAGTGCCCATCTCCACATGTAAGCACAGCCCTGCACACAGGGCCTGCGCCCATAAAAGCGACTCAAGTCGATCGCGCACACTGCATAGTAAGCGTGCCCACAATTACTATGTCACACGCGTCATGTGGTTTCTGTAAAAACAAAACCCGTTGCCGCTTGTCCGGCCACGGCCGATGGTGCTATAAATGCAGTGACGATGCCCACTCCTCAGTGCCCATCTCCACATGTAAGCACAGCCCTGCACACAGGGCTTGCGCACATAAGATCGACACAGATCGGTCGAGCGCGCCGCATAGTAAACGTGCCCACTCCCCAGTGCCCACATACACTATGTCACATACGGCGCGTGGCTTCTGTAAAAACGAGGCCCGTGCACGTACACTCTGCACAGGCAGACAGCGAGTTGAAAGTGGTAAATGTGCACATATGCAGCCCACAGTTACTCGCAGACATATCGAGTCCCACGGGACCTGCTCAGCCTTCCCCCAGTCGGTTAAGCGCCGGGACGGGGTCGAGGAGGAGCGATCTGCCCGCTGTGATCAGCGCGCTCCCCGCCTCGAATGCGCAGCACACCCGAGCGCCGCCGTTGCCCGGTCAACAGAGGATGCAGCGCTCGCTCCTCTCAGACTCAGAGACATGCGAGTGCTGGATTATTTGGACGACTGGCTGGTTCTGGCCCGATCACGAGCGGAGCTCGTGGACCACAGGGCCGTTTTACTCGATCACCTCGAGAAGCTCGGCCTCAGTGTCAATTGGGCGAAGAGTTCGCTGAACCCCGGTCAGACGATTCTGTTTCTGGGTATAGTTCTGAACTCGTGTTCCATGATGGCGCGGCTGTCACCACAGCGCGTGATGGGCATTCAGCACGCAGCGAGCTCTTTCCGCTGCGGCGCAACCGGGTCGCTCAAACACTGTCAGAGGATGCTGGGCCTCATGGCCTCAGCATCTCCGGCTCTGCAGCTGGGCCTGCTCCGCATGCGCCCCCTGCAGTTCTGGCTGAAGACGCGGGTGCCGCGCAGAGCGTGGGCGTCTGGCCGGCTGCATCTCAAGGTTAATCAGGGCTGTGTCACAGCTCTGGCACCTTGGACTGCGAACGGTTGGTACCGATCAGGTGTAAGCCTGGGGACTTCCCCGAATGTGAAGATGGTGTCGGCGGACGCCTCCACTTCGAGATGGGGAGCGCTGCTCGAGGGCAGACCGTCCTTTGGCCTATGGTCAGAACGGGAAAAGCTCCATCATATCAACTGTCTGGAAATGCTGGCAGTGGAGAACGCGCTGATGCGCTTTTGTCCCCAAATCAAGGATCACCACGTCTTAGTCCTTTCGGGCAACATGTCTGTGGTGTCCTACATAAATCGCCAGGGCGGTCTCGGGTCCTGAAACCTGTACAGGCTAGCGGAACGCCTCCTGGTTTGGGCTCAGCGCGACATGCGTTCGCTGAGGGCAATGCATGTGCCTGGGCTACAGAATCTGGGTCCAGACAGGCTGTCCAGAGGCAATGTTCCTAAAGGCAAATGGTCTCTACACCCGCAAACAGTCCGGCTGTTGTGGGAGAGATTTGGCAGGGCGGAGGTGGACCTCTTCGCGTCCCACGAAAACGCTCACTTCCCTGCGTTCTTTTCCAAGAACGAAAGAGCGCTGTCATGGGAATGGCCGTGCTGCCCGTTTTATGCTTTCCCTCCCGTCTCCCTCCTTCCGCAGGTGATAGAACGGGTGAGAGAAACGAGATGTTCAATACTGCTTGTAGCACCTCTTTTGAGGAACCAACCATGGTTCCCAGATTTGATGAAGTTAGCAGATGTCGCCCCGTGGCCAGTACCGTTGAGGAGGGTCCTCTCAACCGGAGTTGTGGTCCCTCCATGTGTGGGCGCTCAACGGTTACCCGCTGATCTCGCAGTGGGAGTGCTGAATACCATCACTCAGGCTAGAGCTCCGTCGACACGACGTCTGTATGCCTCGAAGTGGTCGGTGTTCTCCAGCTTGTGCACAGCTCGAGGATATTCACCCCTTAGTTGTGAGGTGACGGAGGTTCTCTCCTTCCTACAGGAGCTGTTGGATAAGGGCAGAGCCCCATCCACGCTCAAAGTTTATGTGGGGGCCATCGCAGCGTTTTCTGAAACAGTGCTCGGTCAGTCAATAGGAAGGAAATGATTTGGTCATCCGGTTCCTCAGAGGAGCTAGGAGGCTGAATCCTCCCAGACCTCCGTCAGTCCCTATGTGGGACCTCGCGGCGGTTTTTGGAGGCCATGAAGGGTCCCCCTTTTTGAGCCTATCCAATCGGTTAGCCTTCAGCATCTGTCGTTCAAGACAGTATTCTTGTTGGCTCTCGCTTCGGTGAAGCGTGTGGGTGATTTGCACGCGCTCTCGGTGAGCCAGTCGTGCTTGGAGTTTGGGCCTAATGACTCAAGGGTCATACTCAAACCTAGGCACGGTTATGTGCCGAAATCCCTCAACACGCCGTTTCGGGCTCAGGTTATTGCCCTGTCAGCCCTGCCGGTGTCAGGAGAGGATAGAGACTCGAGTCTTCTTTGCCCTGTCAGGGTTTTAAGAGCTTATGTGTCTCGCTCTGCTGCCTTTCGGCAGACGGAGCAGCTGTTTGTCTCGTTTGGTGGACGTTCCAAGAGAATGTCTGTTTCGAGACAGACTCTATCCAGATGGATAGTTGACGCCATAGCGTTAGCTTATGCTTCCAGGGGCCATCAGTGCCCGTTGGGCGTCAGAGCACACTCCACAAGAGGCGTCGCCTCGTCGTGGGCGTGGTCTACTGGGATCTCCTTGCAGGATATATGTATGGCGGCAGGTTGGGCCTCGCCGTCTACATTTATCAGGTTCTATAACCTGGAGGTTCCCGCCTTGAAAGCAAGGCTGCTGTCGGTATAGTCGAATCAGGGCCATGAGGGGAATTCTGAGTTCATGAGCGCTATGCGCTGCCGACTGTTATATGGGCAGTATTGCGTAAGACCCCCATTGCCACATTGGTCAGGCTTGCCTCGGCTGTGTGATGTCATATTTCCGCATCTACGGATGCTGCTAGATATGGGACGGAGGGCTTTACCCGTTTTCTGTCCTGGACTCTCTGTGAGTCCCTCAGGTGACTGTGCACTGTAAATCCTGGGCGTTGCTTCAGGTTTATTGGTGTGTGATCCCTGCACGCACGGCGTTTTGCATTGGGTTCCCGTAGCGTCTTAGCTAAGACGCAGTACGAGAGAGCTCTCGTAAGAGAACGTACTCGGTTACTAAACGTAACCTCGGTTCTCTCTAGAAGAGCGAACGAATACTGCGTTCTCTGCCGTGCGCACGTTTCATTCTGGTTCGCTTCGGCGATGAAATAAATCAGGTGAGTCAGCCTTTTCAAGCTCCTTTTATAGGTTGGGCCACACCCGTTTCGGCGGGAAGTGGCAAGAAGGGCGCGAAGCGCCCTCATTGGTCTGATGTTGCATCAGCCCGCGCTCGATAGGCTGTGCAGTTGCCGCAGAACAAGCCAATGAGCGAACGAGCCGTCTCGCCTATGGCTGTGTACTGCTGCAAATGCGCTTTACAAAAATACCAAATTAAGGATAATTTTTTGCTTCAGTATTTCGTGAAAAGAGACTTTTCCCGTAGCGTCTTAGCTAAGACGCAGTACTCGTTCGCTCTTCTAGAGAGAACCGAGGTTACGTTTAGTAACCGAGTACGTTTTTATTATTATTTTATTAAATAAAGAATTTGTGTATTCAGGATGATATTTATTTGTGTGTGCAAATTTTAATTATCAGATGTTTACTGTGTATATAATGTACTTGGTACATCAGTCTATATTTGATATCCCATCAGTTTTCTAACGTTAAATAATGTTTAAAGGTGGTTTAACTCCCTCTTGTAGTCATTGTCCTGAAGCTCAGAGGGGGAGAAAAATAAATAAACTGTACCGTGTGTAGTTTTGTAAAACTGCTCACAGTTTACCAATCTGTCCACATGGATGTAAATTGACAATCTGTACCCACAGTTTAAAATCTGTCCCCACGAAAAGACCTTTTTAAAACCGTGCACACAGTTTATTTATTTTTCTCTTCCCAGAACCTGGGGGGGGGGTTCCGTAGAAAAAGTTGCTTGTTTTGGGGCTTGTTTTCACAGGCCTGGTTGCTTATTTGTCTCGCGAGATCTGGCAACACTGGCCCCTTTAATCTTAGCTTACAGTAAGACTTCTCTCTATTGCTTAGTAGAAGTTTGTCTCAGCAGTTTTGTGAATAGGTTTTAAAGGGCCCATGACATGAAAATTTCACTTTATGAGTTTTTTTTTATATTAATATGAGTTTCCCTAGCCTGTCTATGGTACCCTAGTGGCTAGAAATTTTGATAGGTGTAAACCAAGCCCTGGGTGTCCTGCTCTGCCTTTGAGAAAATGAGACCTCAGACACGCCGATCTGGAATCTTCCCCTTATGTCATCTGGAATGACGACATAAGGGGAAAGGTTACATCCCCTTTCTCTGCTTTGCCCGCCCAAACATTTACATTTAATTCAGTCACAATGCCAGCACAGGTATTACAAACTAACTTTTACAGCATTCGACAGCACCGCCACAAACAGAGATCACTGCATTCACGTGATAAACAGACTCTGTCTACTCAATGCTCATCACTGCAGCTATTCATCTGATGGGACAAGATCTAAAACTAATTGTATAATCAACACTTCCACGATTCGTTAATCTCGGCAGTTGTAATAGTAAAAAAAACGTAGTTAAAGTATTTTAGTGGAGTTCCACGTGTAATGCACAATTCAAATGCAAAGATGTCAGCCAATCACAACAGTTGTTGTTTACTCTAAGTCTCACAGCAGACACGCCCCTTTAAACAGAGCATTCAAGCCAGAGGACTAAAATCAGAATATAAAAATGCTTTATTTCAAAAATTGTAAATGTAAAAATCATACTAATAATATAAGTACACCTCAGGAAACATTAAAAAAGCATTTAAAAAAAGACTGTATCTTGAAACACTGCCTATACAAGGGTATCAGCTCAGACTGTTAAAAGATATTTAAATAAATGTTACACTCGTACAAAAAAATATATATTTTAGTTAAACAACATATATGTTCAGTCATAACTATGAAAAAAGGGCTTTAAACCATAGACAATGGTCTTATCATGTATAATTGTACAAAGAACTGGTTTCAGCTCTGCCTACTTCAAGTTTTATCTGAATACAGATATAGATGCAAATGATTTTGTGATTGTTACAGAAACAAATACAGATACAAATACTGGCTTTGCTGCACACCCCTACTACTAATAATATAATGGCGATTAAAAATAGTGAAAAAAATTATAAATGTTCAACAGAACTTGTAATACACAATTTCTCTTATACATTTATGTTTTATTTATAGTAAAATCTTTGTTTATTAAAGTAGGTTTATCAACATGTTATATGTCAGGTGCCCATATACATGCTCTCTAGTGTTAAAGTTGCACAAATATCACTTTATTTGAGATTAACGCTTAGCCTTCACATCAGTTTCATGTTGCTGTTTTAACTGATGTTTAAAATAGAATCAAGAAACCACAAACATGGACAGGAAACGACACAGGAAAAACGTTCAGCATTAGTATATGTTGTGACACAAGTGCCATTAGGCTGATCGTTAATCATATTTCATTAGATTCAATCACCACAGACTGAACCTCAAACCTGTTTTTCATTTTAGTTCATTTTGAGCAAACACTGTCATTTTATTTGTGTATGTATCCTTTTTAAATAGTCTGCACAACTAAAGCTGTCATCACAGCAGACGCAAACAGCGTGCCTTCAGTTAACGGATGCTACCTTTAGCTGCATGTAACATTCAAAAATTATTTAAGAGCTCTTTTGAAGCATGTTTTGAAGCTCCTGTGAGAAGTGACACATGCAGCATCACAGAGGAATGCCAATTTTTCTTGCAAGAACAGATAATTGGCTAACCGTTTTATTTTGTTTTTTACTAAAGAGTTGGACATCACATGGTGTCAAATAGAATCAAGCAGCAGCTTCAGTGAACTGAAATTATGTGGAAATGTATGAATGTGCTGCAAATCAGCTGTATTTAGTATTTGACACTACAAAAAGATTCCTTGTCCCACTCCCTTCTCTTTTCCTGCCCTCTCTTCACTGTATCCCAGTAGTAAGAAATCAAAAGCACAGAAATAAAATAAGAGATGACTGAGTTGGTCAAAAAAAATAGAGAACAGAAAAATGGGCGGTCTTTCCACTTTCCAGTAAGAGAGAAGTATGTGAGCTTTTAGCATCTCATGCCAAACCTGAATGAAAACTGAACGCAGAGAACGGTCAATGTGAAGAGAACATTGATTAGAATTAGCAGAAATTAATATTGCTGGACGTTAAAAGAGCAGAAATGTCTGATGGTATTCACGACAATGTGATCAGAACTGAGTCTGAGAGAGCGGAGATTACGGTGGTTATCTATGAGAGTGCAGATTGTGTGAGAGATCATGACTTAAGGACAGAGACAAACACACAGCAACCATTACAGTGTACAGGTAAACATAGTCATTTCTTTGATTTAAAAATTTTTTTTTGCAGTTTGCATGTTCAGTCATTTAACATCATGTCTGTGGTGAACAGGAAGTGATTCAGTGAAGAGCAGGAGCTCCAGAACAGCTGTAGTGTGTTTGGTTCTGCTGTGTGTTCTTCTACTGACTGCAGTCATAGTGCTGTGTGTCCACATCCATACAAACAACACAAACTACACACAAAAGAGAGATCAGCTACTAACCAAGATCAACAGCCTCACAGAAGAGAGAAACCAGCTACTAACTAACAACAGCGACCATATTCAATTAAACAAGTTAAATCAAGGGAAAAATGAACCGTTTAAGTGTTTTAATGGAATGGGTAATCATGAGATACACTAAACAAACATTCAGACTACACTATATGTGGTGAAGTGAGTGACTCGTTGCCACGTCACCCTCATTACATATATGGCCAATAGGGTTCTGCCCCTTGGGGTATATAGACTCTTTGGATGCTCCCTGGGATACGTCATTGAAAGCCCGCCCCTTTGTCATTCATTCCAAGAGACCGTGGAGGTATGTGTGTTAGCCGTGTAGCCGGTTGTTTTGATGTTAGTATTAAGTGATGTTTCATTGTGCCTTCATCTGTATCTGTTTAGTGTGACACTCGGCCATCGAGGCTGTGCACGTTCTCGTGGCGACACTCACATTGTGGTAAGTTCTAATGTTAGTTTTTAACTTTGTGTAGTTTGTTTGTTTGAGCGACCTGCAATGCGTTTTAGTGTGGCGTGCCTTCGGTCTCCCATTGGTGTGACGTCTCCTCATAGCTGCGTCGGAGTATCAGCTGTTTATTGACTCACTAACATCAAATGACTGTCATATGATTTCCGTGTGCCTGTGATTGTTTGTGTGCGCGCGCCGAAATTGAATCAGGGTGAGTACATTTACGATCGTTTCTTTTAATCTGCAACTGTTTTTAATTAGATAGTTAATGAATATTTGTGTTTAGGAGTTCTCTTTTGCCCGTGTTAAAGCCAGGCTGAGCAGCTACTTTAGCAACTTGCTGTCAGCAATCCATGCTTCATTGAGCCACGTTTGCTGCTTTGTGGAAGCTGAATATCACTGCTGGACTCCACTTTATCTATTGCTCAGGCAATATGTTGTTTATGTTGTATGAATGTGGCTGGTTTTGTTACCAGTCCTTAGCCGCATGATCATCACTGTTAAATACCTGTGATTTATTACATGGAGTGATAATTAGCCTACCAAACTGGTCCCATCATTTGTGTAGGTTGGACTGATTGTGTGATTTTTGTGTTGTGACCGTTTGAATGGTTTATATTTATTTTCTTTGTCTTTATTATAGATGACTATTTATCTTATAACTTGATTTTTGTTTTCATTATTTGTCTCATTGTGATTTGGTTTATCTCTAATCATTTCTATATTTATTTCTTTTCTGTATTCTGCAGGAGCTGGGTTTTCCTGGAGGCAGGCTGGTGGTTTTAGCTGCAGGCCTTCACCCTAAGTAGGGGTTATAAGTGTGGTGTGACTTTTTTATCACTATTTTGTAGTGGAGTGATTCTTCAAAGTGTGTTTGATTGCCATATGCAGCTATAGCTAGCCTGCTTCTCTGTGGTCTCAGCCCCTGCAGTGATCATATTCTTTTTGTTTTGGTTGCCTTTTTGATTACGAAATGACACAATTGATTGTGTTATTTGTTTAATTGCTTTCTTTAATAAAAATTGCCTGTTTCAATGTGAACTCACGTCTCTCGCCTCTCCTGAGTAAACGGACTTGTGTCCTATTTATTAGATTATTTCCCCGGTAATTCGGGGTGGCGTAGTCACTACTAGACGGCCACGTATTGCTACAAGTGGCGTAGTCGGCAGGATCGCACAGAATATCTGGCAGAGACGTGAGTTGTATATTTTGTTCTAATAATTTAATTTTCTTTTTTTGTGTGTTTGGTGTTTCTTTTTCTTTTCCTTCAGGGAACAAAGCAGCAGACGTGTGCTCAGACGATTGCAGTTTTTGGCTTGACCTCCATTTGTTGTGGGTGCTGAGTTCTGCTAAATTAAGTAGGTACGTGCTATTAGAATGGAGGGAGAATTACAAGAACTAAGAGAGCTTGTAGCTCAGCTTAGAGCTGACAATGAGAAATTGCGACAAGAGAGGGCCTCTGAATTGCAGGGTGTCAATGTGGCGGGACCTAGCACCTCTGCCACAGTTACTGCCCCTATACTTCCAGCGGCGACTGGTAATATTCCAGTTACTGATAGGCTGGTATTTGTACCTAGAGATAGAAGGTGTCCAAAATTTAGTGGGAGGGCTGGGGTAAATATTGATGAATGGGTGGAGGAAGCTAAAGCTTGTATGAGAACCCGTCATTTATCCCCTGCGGATCAGGCCTTCTTTCTCTTTGACCACTTGGAGGGGGAGGCGCGAGAAGAGATCCGATATCGGTCAGAGACAGAGCGAGCGGACCCTGAGAAAATTATTAAGGCATTGCGTGAATTGTATGGATGTTCAGTGTCGTATGTAGCCTTGCAGGAAGCTTTCTTCTCCCGAGGACAACAGGAGGGGGAAACACTCTTGGAGTTTTCCCTCGCCTTGATGAGTCTGCTGGAGAAGGTTAAGCAACAGTCACCGAACGTAATGGCAAATGCTGAAATGTTGTTACGTGATCAGTTCGTTGAATATGTCAATAACAGTATGTTGAGACGTGAGCTTAAACAGCTGGTGCGCCGACAGCCCAATTCTACTTTATTAGAGGTGAGGAGTGAAGCCCTACGATGGGAGCAGGAAGGGATGCCGGGGGGTGTGAGGGCCCGAAGTTTATCCGTTCCAGTGGCACATGGAATTCAGTATGGCGTTCACGGAGATTCATGGGTGGTAGCTCGTAGTTCACCCCAGACGTCTGAGTTGGGTGAGTTAAGGGAAATGCTGAAAGCACAGCAAGAGCAGTTAAATCGCCTCACTCAAAGTTTCGCTCGACTGTCAGGCCCAGAGATGCGTAATCGAGTCCCTCGTAGTGGACCTATAATCTGTAGAAGGTGTCAAAAACCAGGCCATTTTGCCCGAGAGTGTAATGAGGAGCGGGTTCTTCAACGTGCTCCTCATTCCACTGTACCTATTGCTGGAGATAGGCAGTTATCTACTTCCGTGCAGTCGGAAAACTAGTGCCCATCGAGCTGCGGAGTCACAGCTCGATTGGGGACATTACCGGCTCAGTTTTACCGACGGGTTCTGTTGCGGCGTCTAGTTTAATGTCGTCCTGTCCTCATCTTGTTGTTTCCATAGGTGGAGTATCGGTGCCGTGCTTGGTTGACACCGGCTCAATGGTCTCCACCATTACGGAAAGTTTTTTTCAGCGACAATTTGCAACATGGGGACAGGAGCGACTTAAGTCATGTCAGTGGTTACAGCTTCGCGCCGCTAACGGGTTTGCCATTCCTTATATTGGTTACATAGAGCTGGATATTGAGCTCTGTGGCCAAGTCGTTTCCAATTGTGGGGTTCTTGTTGTTAAAGATCCTCCTGGTGGCTTGTGTGATCGGATTCCAGGGATCCTTGGAATGAATGTTTTAAAACGATGCTACCAGGATCTCTTTAGTCAACATGGCCCCGCTCTCTTTAACTTGCCTGATGTGTCTAAAGCTCCGCAACTCGTATCTCAAGCATTACAATATTGTAGTGTTAATGTATCTGGCACAAACCATATAGGTAAGGTCCGTGTACGGGGCCGTAGGCCTTGCCGTATCCCAGGGGGCATGCTTAAATTTGTTCCGGCAACTTGCTCTGATGAATTCTCTGCGGGAACCGTACTCTTTGAGCCTCCTGAATCCGGTTTGCCCGCTGGGTTATTGGCTTCTCCTGCAGTAGTTCGGGTGAGCCAAGGGACAGCTTATATACCTGTTGTTAACGTTGGTGTGACTGATGTAGTGCTCTATCCACGGTCAATTATGGGCACGTTGAGCAGTGTTTATGTGATCAGTTTACCCACAGGTGTTACAGAGGTCCAGCCGGTGGTTGCTCTTGTGGGGTCGCAAAGCGCAGAAGTAGCACCTACTGTGCAGGAGCAGGTGGAGGCCATGGACTTGTCGATTTTGTCAGAGGGAGAGCAGAGTCAGGTGAAGTCTTTACTCCGTAGATTTCAGGCAGTGTTCTCTACTCAGGAGACGGATTTAGGTTGTACAAATTTAATTTCACATGATATCCCCTTGGTGGATGAGACTCCAATTCGGCAGCGTTTCCGGCGCATACCCCCATCGGAGTACGAGGTGGTAAAGGCCCACATAAATCAGTTGCTTGAGGCTGATATAATTCGAGAGAGCTGTAGTCCATATGCCTCACCAATCGTACTGGTTAAAAAGAAAGATGGTGGACTGCGCATGTGTGTTGACTACCGTCAGCTTAACGCCAGGACTAGGAAAGACGCGTTCCCTTTGCCCCGAATAGACGAGTCCCTTGATTCTCTGAGTGGTGCTAAATGTTTTTCGACCCTCGATTTGGCCAGTGGGTATAATCAGGTTCCAGTCACAGAGAAAGATCGGTTTAAGACAGCTTTTTGTACACCCTTTGGACTCTTTGAGTGGAACCGTATGCCATTTGGCTTGTGTAATGCCCCTGGCACCTTTCAGAGGTTAATGGAGCGTCTGTTCGGGGACCAACAGTGTCAATCCTTGCTCTTATACTTGGATGATGTGGTAGTATTTTCCACCTCTGTAGCACAACATCTGGAGCGGTTGGAGGTGGTGTTGAGTAGGTTAGAACGTGAAGGACTTAAGGTCAAGCTAGGTAAGTGTGCGTTTTTCCAAAGAGAGGTGAAGTATTTGGGCCACGTTATATCAGCTGAAGGGGTATCAACAGACCCTGCGAAGATTGATGCGGTAGCTGATTGGCGAATTCCATCTAATGTGGCAGAGTTGCGCTCGTTTCTGGGTTTCGCCAGTTACTATCGCCGTTTTGTGGAGGGGTTTGCCAAATTGGCAGCACCCCTACATAAGCTGGTTGCAGTGTGTACTGGTTTGGGATCCAGAAAAAGAGGGGATCAGGGGTTTGCTGGTGCTTGGACTGAACAGTGTCAGCTAAGCTTTGAAGGGTTAAAGAACAGGTTGTCCACTTCCCCCGTGTTGGCATATGCAGACTTCTCCCGGCCCTTTATCTTGGAGGTGGATGCAAGCCATAGTGGGCTTGGTGCCGTCCTCTCCCAAGAGCAGGGGGGTAAGGTACGCCCTATTGCTTATGCCAGCCGCGGCCTGAGGCCCACTGAGCGCAACATGACTAACTATAGTTCCATGAAGTTGGAATTTGTGGCGCTCAAGTGGGCAATGACCGAGAAGTTTAGGGAGTACCTATTGGGTCAGAAGTGCCTTGTCTATACTGACAACAATCCCCTTAGCCACCTGACATCTGCTAAACTGGGAGCTACCGAACAACGTTGGGCGGCCCAGTTGGCCGCGTTTGACTTTGAGGTTCGGTATCGTTCTGGCAGGAGCAACCGAAATGCTGACGCTCTTTCTAGACAGAATTTGGGTTGTCAGGAGATTCGGGAGAGTTTCTTACCGGGGACCATAATTCCAGCTGTGGTAAGGCAGGTGGCAGAGGCCGAACCGGTAGTACAGGTGAATCAAGCAGTAATTGCAGCATTGCCCAGTTTTTCTCTTGAGGATTTGAGTTTGTTACAAGAGGCGGATCCGGATATTCAGAAGGTTTTGGCATTTTGGGAACAGGGTTCTTTTCCCAGCTCTGCGGTGCGCCAGCAGCTCCCAAAGTCTGTTCTAACATTGCTTCAGCAGTGGGACCGTCTTTTAAAAAAGGATGGGGTCCTTTATCGACGTGTGTCACGCCCTGATGGGGGTGAGGAGGTGCTACAGTTGATTTTGCCGGCAGCTTTAAAGCATGAGGTTTTGACTGAGTTGCATCAACATCATGGACACCAGGGTGTTGAACGCACTACTGAATTAGTGCGTCAGCGGTGTTACTGGCCGGGGATGTCGGCAGAAGTGGCACAGTGGTGTCGGGAGTGCGAACGATGCCAGCTGGCTAAAGACGTCCAGCCAACTGCTCGGGGTTTTATGGGTCATGTGTTGGCGTCTAGGCCAAATGAAATCCTAGCTATCGATTTTACCCTGCTTGAGCCCTCCAGTTCTGGACATGAGAATGTGTTGGTGTTAACGGACGTGTTCAGTAAATTTACTCTGGCTGTCCCCACTAGAGATCAGCGAGCTGAGACCGTAGTACAGGCTTTGGTGACCGAGTGGTTTTTCAGGTTTGGGGTTCCAGGTCGTATTCACTCCGACCAGGGCCGGAATTTCGAGTCTGCCCTTATGAAACAACTCTGTAGGTTCTATGGGATCGAAAAATCTCGAACTACACCTTATCATCCGGCAGGCAACGGCCAGTGTGAACGGTTCAATCGAACCCTTCATAACCTTCTTCGCACTCTGCCGACCTCCCGTAAACGGGACTGGGCATCTTGCCTTCCGCAGATCTTGTTCTGTTACAACACCACCCCTCACCAGAGTACAGGTGAGTCTCCATATCTCCTGATGTTTGGTCAGGAGCCTAGACTCCCTGTGGATTTTCTGTTGGGTAGGGTCCAGGAATCTGGAGGGGGTGGGGTCCATGAGTGGATGGTAGAGCATCAAGCTAGGATGCATGTGGCATTTGAAGGGGCACGAGGGCGTTTGAAGGTTGCCGCTGAGCGACGTAAGAGACTGCATGACCAACACGCTCGCGATGCACCACTGAGGGAGGGTCAGCTGATTTATCTCCGGGATCACAGCGTGAGAGGCCGTCATAAAATTCAGGACCTGTGGAGCTCAGTGGTGTATCAGATTGTGAGAGCTCCTATAGATGGAGGGTCTGTATATGCTGTGGCACCTACGGACGACCTGAGTAAGATCCGGCACGTTCATCGTTCGTCAATGAGGACTCGTATCCAACGAGAATCTCCAAGAGTTGTATCTTCTGACAGCCCTTTAGTAGGGACGCCGTCGTCATTGGGGGATGTAGAGGAAGTAGACCTTTGGGTGGCCGTTTCTGACAATTGGCAGGCTGGGTCAGGCCAAACCGTAGCATTACAACCAGCAGCCGTATCTAGGTGCCAGCCACCGGCATCACCGCCGCCGGAAATGGTGGGGCCACCTCCAATAGTGTCTGCTCCCTCTGTAACTGGTGAGTTGGCACCGGATGTTGATTCGAGCCAGGCAGGGGTGTCTATTCCTCAGCCAGTTCAAAGAGAGGGAGATGGTGTTGGAGCAGTACGACGAACGAGACGAGCTACTGCTGGTCAACACCCTAATATTTACCATCTTCCTCGATCAGTGGAGAGTGTGAGGGATGTCCCGTGTGTTCCAGGGTCTATATCCAGCATAACTTCTAGGTTGTTTAGGCCTTGGGACTAATACGTAGTGATTGGTAGTCTATCGTCGGGGCGACGACACAAAAGGGTGGGTAAAATGTGGTGAAGTGAGTGACTCGTTGCCACGTCACCCTCATTACATATATGGCCAATAGGGTTCTGCCCCTTGGGGTATATAGACTCTTTGGATGCTCCCTGGGATACGTCATTGAAAGCCCGCCCCTTTGTCATTCATTCCAAGAGACCGTGGAGGTATGTGTGTTAGCCGTGTAGCCGGTTGTTTTGATGTTAGTATTAAGTGATGTTTCATTGTGCCTTCATCTGTATCTGTTTAGTGTGACACTCGGCCATCGAGGCTGTGCACGTTCTCGTGGCGACACTCACATTGTGGTAAGTTCTAATGTTAGTTTTTAACTTTGTGTAGTTTGTTTGTTTGAGCGACCTGCAATGCGTTTTAGTGTGGCGTGCCTTCGGTCTCCCATTGGTGTGACGTCTCCTCATAGCTGCGTCGGAGTATCAGCTGTTTATTGACTCACTAACATCAAATGACTGTCATATGATTTCCGTGTGCCTGTGATTGTTTGTGTGCGCGCGCCGAAATTGAATCAGGGTGAGTACATTTACGATCGTTTCTTTTAATCTGCAACTGTTTTTAATTAGATAGTTAATGAATATTTGTGTTTAGGAGTTCTCTTTTGCCCGTGTTAAAGCCAGGCTGAGCAGCTACTTTAGCAACTTGCTGTCAGCAATCCATGCTTCATTGAGCCACGTTTGCTGCTTTGTGGAAGCTGAATATCACTGCTGGACTCCACTTTATCTATTGCTCAGGCAATATGTTGTTTATGTTGTATGAATGTGGCTGGTTTTGTTACCAGTCCTTAGCCGCATGATCATCACTGTTAAATACCTGTGATTTATTACATGGAGTGATAATTAGCCTACCAAACTGGTCCCATCATTTGTGTAGGTTGGACTGATTGTGTGATTTTTGTGTTGTGACCGTTTGAATGGTTTATATTTATTTTCTTTGTCTTTATTATAGATGACTATTTATCTTATAACTTGATTTTTGTTTTCATTATTTGTCTCATTGTGATTTGGTTTATCTCTAATCATTTCTATATTTATTTCTTTTCTGTATTCTGCAGGAGCTGGGTTTTCCTGGAGGCAGGCTGGTGGTTTTAGCTGCAGGCCTTCACCCTAAGTAGGGGTTATAAGTGTGGTGTGACTTTTTTATCACTATTTTGTAGTGGAGTGATTCTTCAAAGTGTGTTTGATTGCCATATGCAGCTATAGCTAGCCTGCTTCTCTGTGGTCTCAGCCCCTGCAGTGATCATATTCTTTTTGTTTTGGTTGCCTTTTTGATTACGAAATGACACAATTGATTGTGTTATTTGTTTAATTGCTTTCTTTAATAAAAATTGCCTGTTTCAATGTGAACTCACGTCTCTCGCCTCTCCTGAGTAAACGGACTTGTGTCCTATTTATTAGATTATTTCCCCGGTAATTCGGGGTGGCGTAGTCACTACTAGACGGCCACGTATTGCTACATATACAAACATTCAATATTCGGATAAACTATATATTAAATTGGTACAATAGTAAAAAAAAAAAATAATAAATAATAATAATATATATATATTTTTTACATTTTGTTATATGTATAAACAGATAATACTCAAACTGTTTGTGTTTACAGATGGATGGTTATACTATAATTTTAGTTTTTACTACATTTCCTCTGAGATGAAGAACTGGACTGAGAGCAGAAGATACTGTACAGAGAGAGGAGCAGATCTGATCATCATAAACAACAGAGAGGAACAAGTACGTGAGAGATGAGTGTGCGTGTATGTGTCTGGTAATACTTGTATACTGATATATGAGAAGAGGTAAAATGCCATTTTTACAGTATAACAATTATTACACCTATGGAATGTCTGCATAAAATATGGAAAGTGTATTTGTGTGCATGCCGTTTTTTTTTTTTTTTTAATAAGAAGGGATCACCTTAAAAAGCAAATGCTTTTCAGAAAACTGTTGATAAAATGCGAGATGGCAAGACTGGATTCTGGATTGGTCTGACTGACAGTGAAGAAGAGGGCAACTGGAAATGGGTTAATGGCAGCACACTGACCTCTGGGTAAGAAATCACTGAACTGAACTGATTATTATCTAATAAATGATTCTCAAGTCAGTGTCATATCACACAGAAAGCAGCACTGAACATCTAATGCTGATCTGTCCATGTAATGACAGTTTTAAATGGATCTGTGAGAAGAACATTTTGGAAAGAACACTTAAAGACCAGGATTTTTTTATCATTTAGCATTTTTGACTAGTTATTTATTATATTGTGTGTATATATATATATATATATATATATATTTTTTTTTTTTTTTTTTTACTATTAAAGCTTTAAAGTGGTTAACATACACATTTGTAGTACTGTATTTCAAATTTCAAGTTTAAGTTTCAATTTAAGTTTATTTGTATAGCGCTTTTTACGATACAAATCATTGAAAAAAATTTTGTTTCTACAATATTTAGTAGTAGCTTATCAGTGGTTACTGTCAGTTTGTGTGCATATGGCAGAAATTTTCGGAAAAATTATTTAAAGACGTAGTCAAACAGACGATGAACCCTTTTAACAGTAATTATTATATGATGCATTCACACTTGTAGCAAAATTTGGTAGTTCTGTATATTTTTTCAGGGTTAGCCGAGTGTGTCTGAACCCCGAACATTATCTTATTCCAGAGTTTGGGAGCCAAATGCGAAAAAGCTCTACCTCCTTTAGTGGACTTTGCTATCATATGTACTACCAAAAGTCCAGCATTTTGTGACCTTAGGGAGTGTGATAGTTTGAATCGTGGTAGAAGGCTAGTTATGTGCGCAGGAGCTATACCATTAAGGGCCTTATAGGTAAGTAATAATAATTTGTAACTGATACAGAACTTAATAGGTAGCCAGTGCAGAGACTGTAAAATTAGGGTAATATGATCATATTTTCTTGACCTAGTAAGGAATAAGATGAATATTTGTCATCTTATTCTCAGTCCTGTAACTGCCATTAATGAAATAAAAGTGTTTCTAATGTCAAATATATACACACATCGAGGATTCATTCTTATAAACAGTGAAACTCTGATTTGTGCATCAGAAAAAGAAAGACTGACGTCCTTCAGAGAAGCTTTGATATGAATAAATATACAGGACTAACCAGGGGCGCTGCACAAGATCCCGGGCCCTATGCATAGGCAGTCCTAATGCCACCCCCCCAACCCCCCCTCCTCCATTGAAAATATATATTCCAGACTTTTCAAGGGCCCTCTCTTCCTTTGGGGCCCTGGTTATCAGTACTGGTTTTACCCCCAGTCCGACGCCCCTGGGACTAACTGAAGCAAAAATGACTTTGGAGCCGCCGTGTTTTCATCTGATGGCTGCATTCACACAGCAGCATAATACTAACCATACTAAACACGGTTCTGTTCACACAAAGTTCAGCAATGAAATCGAAGTGACCCCCTTAAATTTTTAATTTTCTAGACTACAGCTGAATTTTTAGAGTGAGTTCAGTAAAACTGTGCTGTGGGAAAAGGTACATTGTAATTGGGCACCTCAGAAAGTACTATATATTTGAAGGTTAATGAGTTAACTTTAAGGTCCATTAACATTGAAAAATATACATTAATGGATTTTTTTTTTTTTTTTTAATTGTCTCATATAATTAATCTTCTTCTTATTATTATTATTAAGATTTCATCCATAAATTTTGGACTTACACTGGATGGTAATTTCACAGAGAATTGTGTAGTGTGTCTATAATGCACAGGCATGATTTTTTTTCTTTAGATTTTGATCTCATCCAGTCAGAGAATATCAAACATATATTAAATATAAAAAAATATTTTGAGGTGATTATAGAACACATATTGCAATGAGGTGCATGTGTCTGTGTGAGTTTGCCGTGTTTTGAATAAATTGAAAGATGTATTCCATAACCTTTTACAAAGTTGGTAAGTATATGATATAATGCCTAGTGTTTTAAATTTTGTTAAAATGAAAAAAAAAAAAACACAAAAACAACTTGCCAAAATACCCTAGCTAGCAGAGTTTGAACTCCAAATTAAAGCTTAGCAGTCAGAACACAACATCCTACCAATAGCAATAGTTATCAACCACACATAGAATATGCATGCATGCAGTGAAGGTAAAAATGTGATTAAAACAATGAAACCATAAAGAAATGCACATGAAATACTCAATTTCTCTTGTATATTCATCATCAACCTTTTCTGTACAATTGTGAAATAAATAAATAAATAAATATTGGATATACTCTTTCAACGACCCAGATGTATGGCCTAGCATGGATGCTTGAGGATCACATCCTTTTAGACTTCAAACTCTGACCTCGGCTCAAGTCTATTTTGTTGTTTCATTCTAACTTATTATAGCAGAGGGAAGAGCAGCTAAACTTGAAAAGAGAACTCATTCGGGACAAACCCTTAAGTTCAGACACCTTTAAACTTTGCACGCGAGAGGGGTCTGGCTATGGGAGGCCATTTGAGGCGAAACCCATTGAAAACTTGCGATAAACAGTGAAACGTCGGTGACCGACGAATATTGGATATCGCTTCGATAGACCAATCTACTTCAAGTGTAAACTAAACGGACCGCTGTCCTGCTCTTGAACGTATTTCAGCAGGCTAGCACCGACCTCGCACCTTCCTCTGTGAGGCGTGCTGTCTGTTCGACCGAATCCAACTCCATACCGAGAAAAGAGATCTTCTGCCGCGGCGAGAGTTTGCTCTTTTCCCAGCTGACCTGAAGGCCCAACAGGCTCAGGTGCCGGAGCACCCCATCCCTGTGCTCGCACAACTGATCTCGAGACTGTGCTAGTATCAGCCAATCGTCTGAGTAGTTGAGAATGCGAACACCCTGCTCTCTGAGAGGAACGAGAGCTCCCTCCGTGACTTTCATTAAGACACGGGGAGACCGGGACAGCCCGAAGGGCAGGACCTTGTACTGATATGCCAGTCCTTCGAACGCAAAACGCAGAAAAGGTCTGTGGCATAGAAGGATGGACACCTGAAAGTACACGTCCTTCAGGTCGATCGCTGCAAACCAATCTTGGGGACGGACGCACCCGAAAATGCGTTTCTGTGTCAACATTTTGAACGGTAGCCGATGGGTTGCTCCACTGGATCGGAGGTGCAAGAGGAGTGGTGGTCCCCAGAGGGTTGGTTCCCTGCGGGGGTTAGCCACCACTGTGACCTTCAAACCACCCGCGCTAGTGCCGATAGTGGTTCTTGTCTGTCGTTCGCCAGAACGAGCCCCAGATCGCGGCCACGGCAACGGGACTCCGCCCCCCTGAAGGTAGCGGAGCCTGGTTCGTAGCTCTGAGATGGTCATATTCCCGCAGTGAGAACATGACTCATCCACAAAAGCCACCTCAGCGTGCTTGACGGCCAGACACGTGAGGCAGCGAAAGTGACCATCACCCGTTGCCAGGTAACGACTGCACCCAGAAACGCACGGGTGAAACGGCATCTTTATAAGGAATATCAGCCGTCTTTACAAAGACGCACCTGTGAAGCTCTTTTAGAGAAGTTTGCTTTTTAGGAAGTGCTCTTTTAGTGCTGAGGCGCACAGGGGAATTGGCCACTTGCAACACGACAGGGGTAGTGCAGCCTGAAGTGTGCAAACCACTCGACACAGGAATGACCGCCGCTGAATCGCAAGTGTTTCAGTGTGTATCGCAAGTGTTTCAGTGGGTTTCGCCTCAAAGGGGCCTCCCATATCTTGCTGCAGACTTGCACTGGCACTCTCAGACTTGCATTCTAAGACTTGCACTCTCAGACTTGCACTCTCAGACACTTTTTGTTCTATTTATTGATAACTTTTTGTTTGAATCTCTCAACATTTTACAACAGTAGCCATGTCATGAAGACAAGAAAAAAGAAACTAAATTACAATGTCACTTGCAATCGCCACTTGCACTCTCCGCTACCTGTGACGTCATTTTAATGGACAAATACAGTGATATAAATGAGTTGTAGACAGTTTATTATATATGGAAAAATGCTTAACGGGAAACTTTGCGTTTTGCATTTATTCTGGGCTCACCTCACTGATCTATATATATATATATATATAAATATATATCAGTGCAGTACTGATAGATCAGTGGCTCACCTCCTTGCCTCTACATATTAATTATGTATTTTAATAATGTAGAGAAGCATATTGAGTTTAGCCTTTATCGTCTTAGTCCATTATGCCACATTTTGCAGTATGTGAGGAAAATACGATATATATTTTCATTAAAATAATGAACTGTAAATTTAATTTGATATTTTAATAGCATCTTAATACATTAACCCATGTTAGGTGTTTATGTTTTTCTTCAGGAGGAAAACGCTTAGCGAGAGACGGCAAGCGTTCATATTCTGATGTTCTGGCCACGGATTTGCCGGTCTTGTCTTTTATTATTTGTCTTGTAGATTATAAGATTAATCTAGAATAATTCCACGATTACAGTGAGATTAATCTAGATAAAAAAAAAATAATCTATGCCCACCTCTAATATATATATATATATATATATATATATATATATATATATATATATATATACATTGATTTATTTGTGGCAGCCTGCCACAATATCAAAACTGACTGTCACAAATAGATTTTCCAAAAGGTTTTGACTTCATTGAATAGACATGAGCACTGCGTGTTTTTTTTTTTATTTTGCCTGCAATGCCTGAGCAGCGTTTGTGAGCGCAGGCTCAGCGCTTATTTGATTACAGCCATTACCGGAGAAACCTCTCTCACCCGCTTTTCATGCGCCTCCTAATAGCAGAGAATGAATTTGCATATATGCCAACACAAATAGAGTGCAAGACATTTTTTATAAGCGTGTTTTACTTTGGTTTCCTGAAACTGGTACAGTGTGGATTTTCACTGGTATTGATACCAAATACTGAAATTTGAAAGTGAAAGTGACGTTACATACAGCCAAGTATGGTGACCCATACTCAGAATTTGTGCTCTGCATTTAACCCATCCAAAGTGCACACACTCCGTGAACACACACCCGGAGCAGTGGGCAGCCATTTATGCTGCGGCGCCTGGGGAGCAGTTGGGGGTTCGGTGCCATGCTCAAGATCACCTCACTCGTGGTATTGAAGGTGGAGAGAGTGCTGTATTTTTACTTCCCCGACTCACAATCCCTGCCGGCCCGAGACTCGAACTCGCAACATTTTTTAATTAAAAGTCCAACTCTCTAACCATTAGGCCACTATTTCCCCCTAGACAGCATCAGTTAATACAGACAGACAATAGTATCTTTAGGAACATTAGCCTTACAGAGTAAACAAATTTCAGTAGAA
Source organism: Carassius carassius (assembly GCF_963082965.1). Lineage (NCBI taxonomy): Eukaryota > Metazoa > Chordata > Actinopteri > Cypriniformes > Cyprinidae > Carassius > Carassius carassius. The sequence continues at coordinate 12,794,832 of NC_081799.1, forward strand.
TTGAGGGAGATTTTTCTTCGAAAACTAAATGAATCCACCTCGTCTTCAGTGGCTCAGATTTCAGGAGTAAATGAAGAGCGCAATCTGGATTCATACATCCAGCTACGGAACACCTGAAACACTTGGGAGACATTCTAGTCAGCACATCAATGGCGAACTGTGTACAACTCATTGTGAACTCGTTCAGGGTGGTTCTATGTTAAAACATCAATGTCTGTCAACATTCATGGGCGGAGCCTGTGGCTAATGTGATGTCACATTAGCACCAATGCTGAAAACAGGTAGTTGGGAGACATTGTTTTTTAATTATGGGGATTAAAAAAAAGCAGTGGGTGGATTTTTATCATTATAAGATGGTTGTGTACACACACTGCCAACACACCTTTATGTCCAAGCAACATGTAAAAGTGATTTTTTTCATGTTTACATGTGAAGTGAACCCTTTAAGTTGAGTATTTCTTGAGACTAAAAGTACAAAACTTACTCAACCACCAGGTATTGTTAACTATTAACTTCCATATTAGTTTAAATTCGGGTTCTATTTTGGTTTGCTAAAAACTTTTACTGCTGTTTAGGGGAACTCTTAGCGATAAGATAAAATGTTTTGTGAATACGGGCCCAGATCAATAAACGTTTGTCCTGAAATCTCATTATCCACTTGTATAATACATTTATTTTTTTACAATTGATTCATTTTATGTTTTAGAACACTGAATAGGGCAAATAGTCGAAACTCAAATATTTTTCCATACTCCGTTCTCTTTTTTTTTTCATAGCTACTTTTACAGACCTGCAAATTACTTAAGTGAAATACTTTTTTAAACTGCACAGAAACCGGTGAGCCATGCATTTCCTGGAAATTACCTAAATCAATTTCCATATTTCTAAACTGCATAGGAACCTTACTGTTTTAATTAGAAGAAATTGTAATATTTATTTATCGGATCATGATAGGTACCCAAGCTGGGACTCGAACTCGCATTCCCCAAAGCATAAGCGCACTGTATCTTGAAGCACTGCCTATACAAGGGTATCAGCTCAGACTGTTAGAAGATATTTAAATACATTTTATAATCATTAAAAAAAGGTTAAACATTATATATTTGTTCAGCGAAAACTATGAAAAAGGAAAGGCTGTAAAACCATAGACATAACGGTTTTATCATGTATAAATGTACGACCAGTGGACATCGCACAGCCCAGAGACTGCACAGTGACCTCTGTCACTCGTAGCATGAGGTCAGTTGTGATACAGAGTTCTGAAAACTTCTGGGTCATGATGACCACCCTCGTGCAGGTCCTTCAGTGCCTTGTCCTGGTGCACCTGCAGTAATGCCGTACCATGTAAGGCGGAGCCAGCTTCTCCACATGCCGTATAAGCATCGGCGGACAGGCCAGACGAGTACCTACAGACCAGGGAGGGGAGGCATGATTCACCCGGCCAGGTGTAGGCGGTATTAGGACACAACTGCACCACCATCGAGGGTGGTGAGGGAGGAGGAATGTCCAATCTTGAAATGCACAGGGGAAACGGCATACTTATAATGACGATCTGTCATCTTTACAAAGACGCACCCATTTATTGCTCTTTTATGTGCTAAGGTCCACAGGGGAATGGCTGCTTGCAGTACAACAGGGGGTTATACATCCTGAAGTGCGCAACCCACTTGACACAAGAACGACCACCACTGAAGCGCCGTACCGCCAACACCAAAAGCTTCAAAGTGCGTGTTGAACTCGTAGCTCATTGAATACACTTGGATGGGGCAGAACGATGTTGTTGCTTGGCTCCAACGCGAAAAGCTGGTATGCATTGCACCTACTGCTTTCTTATACTCACGCTGTGATCAGCTGCAGCTGGATGCAATAATTGCATGCCAATGTGCATTGACTTGTTTAGTTTACACTCAAAGTAGATTGATCTGTCTAATCGATATCTTCAATTCGTCGGTCACTGATGTGACATCAAGAGTGACTGACTGAAAAAGGAACTTTAACTATATCCTTAAAACTGTTTATATATCTGCATAACAGCTAAACTTTTCTATTATCTGTCACATGATCTGTAGCTGTGCATTTGACTTGTGCTGACTTGTGCACTTCATTATCCCTTATGTTTTGAAGAATGTTTAAATTCAGAGAAATAAGTAATTTTTTACTAGTGACACGGACTGTGTCCATAGTGTCGTTGTGTCACCTGCCAATGACATCATAACCCCTCGATTTCTAAAATTTTTGTTTTGTGTTTCATCAAACTGATGACGACCGCACAGAGTAGCATTATAACAGAACTTTCAAATGAATCTAGTAAAATAAAACAGCGCTGTTTTTTTTTTTTCACATGCACATGACCAGAAGGATTGGAAGTGGTCAACTGTGGCATAATAAAAGCTCCGCTGCGTTCGAGCTATGTGTTGTGCTCGTTCAGCGGCACAGCTGAAAATAAAATAAAATCCACAAAAATGGACAGCAAACTACAGGTCCTTCTCAAAAAATTTGCATATTGTGATGAAGTTCATTATTTTCCATAATGTAATGATAAAAATTAAACTTTCATATATTTTTGATTTATTGCACACCAACTGAAATGTTTCAGCTCTTTTATTGTTTTAATACTGATGATTTTGGCATACAGCTCATGAAAACCCAAAATTCCTATCTAAAAAAATGAGCATATCATGAAAAGGTTCTCTAAACAAGCTATTAACCTAATCATCTGAATCAACTAATTAACTCTAAACACCTGCAAAAGATTCCTGAGGCCTTTAAAAACTCCCAGCCTGGTTCATTACTCAAAACCGCAATCATGGGTAAGACTGCCGACCTGACTGCTGTCCAGAAGGCCATCATTGACACCCTCAAGCAAGAGGGTAAGACACAGAAAGAAATTTCTGAACGAACAGGCTGTTCCCAGAGTGCTGTATCAAGGCACCTCAGTGGGAAGTCTGTGGGAAGGAAAAACTGTGGCAAAAAACGCTGCACAACGAGAAGAGGTGACCGGACCCTGAGGAAGATTGTGGAGAAGGACCGATTCCAGACCTTGGGGGACCTGCGGAAGCAGTGGACTGAGTCTGGAGTAGAAACATCCAGAGCCACCGTGTGCAGGAAATGGGCTACAGGTGCCGCATTCCCCAGGTCAAGCCACTTTTGAACCAGAAACAGCGGCAGAAGCGCCTGACCTGGGCTACAGAGAAGCAGCACTGGACTTTTGGACAAATTTTGCATGTCATTCAGAAATCAAGGTGCCAGAGTCTGGAGGAAGACTGGGGAGAAGGAAATGCCAAAATGCCTGAAGTCCAGTGTCAAGTACCCACAGTCAGTGATGGTCTGGGGTGCCATGTCAGCTGCTGGTGTTGGTCCACTGTGTTTTATCAAGGGCAGGGTCAATGCAGCTAGCTATCAGGAGATTTTGGAGCACTTCATGCTTCCATCTGCTGAAAAGCTTTATGGAGATGAAGATTTAATTTTTCAGCACGACCTGGCACATGCTCACAGTGCCAAAACCACTGGTAAATGGTTTACTGACCATGGTATTACTGTGCTCAATTGGCCTGCCAACTCTCCTGACCTGAACCCCATAGAGAATCTGTGGGATATTGTGAAGAGAAAGTTGAGAAACGCAAGACCCAACACTCTGGATGAGCTTAAGGCCGCAATCGAAGCATCCTGGGCCTCCATAACACCTCAGCAGTGCCACAGGCTGATTGCCTCCATGCCACGCCGCATTGAAGCAGTCATTTCTGCAAAAGGATTCCCGACCAAGTATTGAGTGCATAACTGAAGATAATTATTTGAAGGTTGACTTTTTTTTGTATTAAAAACACTTTTCTTTTATTGGTCGGATGAAATATGCTAATTTTTTGAGACAGGCATTTTGGGTTTTCATGAGCTGTATGCCAAAATCATCAGTATTAAAACAATAAAAGACCTGAAATATTTCTGTTGGTGTGCAATGAATCTTAAATATATGAAAGTTTAATTTTTATCATTACATTATGGAAAATAATGAACTTTATCACAATATGCAAATTTTTTGAGAAGGACCTGTATACAGGAAAAACATTCAACACTCACTGATTCTTAATAAACAACTCTAAACTTTCCTTATTTAGACTTTAAACTTTGATCTCAAATCAGTTCTGTTTTATTGTTTCATTTTAACTGGAGATTAAAGTAGACAGGAGAAGAATAGCACAGAAAAGTAAACAGGAAAATCATTCAACATTAGCACAGCTAATGTAAGACTATAACTGAGCAGAAATGTCTGATGATATTTTTGCCAATGTGATCATTACTAAGATTGAGGGAATAAAGAGACAGAGAGTGGAGATGCCAGTGGATATCAATGAGAGTTCAGATTATGTGAAAGATCATGACTTCAGGGCAGAGACAAACACACTTCAGCATACAGGCAATCACATTCATCTCTGAAAAAATAAGAAGAAAAACATAGAGTTTGCAGTCATTTAACATCATGTCTGTGTTGTTCAGGAAGTGAATGTGTGTCTACATCCATACAAACCCCACAAACTACCCAGAAGAGACACACCAGCTATTAACCAGGAATACCAATCTTTCAGAAGAGAAATGAGCTACTTACCAAAATTACTAACCTGGCAGAAAAGAGAGACCAGCAACTAACTGGGATTACCAACCTTACAGAAGAAAGAGTCTGGCTACTAACTAAGATCACCATTCTAATTCAACTAAATGGAGAGTTAATTCAAGAGAAACATGAACTATGAAAATGTTTTAATGTAATGGGTAATTGTAATCTACATAAAAACGGCATGAATATTTAGTGCTAGAAAGATAAAACATTTTTTTATTATTATTATTATTTTTTTTTTTTTGCAATACAACTTATAAAAAATAAGTGAAATATAAATAAGAGGTAATGACTGATCCAATTGCATTAAAGGATAAATGGAAATTTTCCCAATCCAGGTGCTACTTTATTTCCTCAGTGAAGAAGAGCTGGACTGAGATAGAGCAGAAGATATTATATGGAGAAAGGAGCAGATCTGATCATCATAAACAACAGAGAGGAACAAGTGAATAGGACATGCAGTATGAGGTGGTTTATAGCTATATAAAAACATGTCAGGTTAAATTGGAATATAAATATATGCATCTTATTATTTGTAAATATAAATTTGGTGTATTTTTTCAACTTGTGGGAATTTTAGGAAGATCTCTGCTAATGATGCAGTCTGGATTGGTCTGACTGTCAGTGATGGAGAGGACAGATGGAAATGATGGCAGCACACTGACCTGTGGGTGAGAAATAACTGAACTGATTATTATCTAGCAGCAACAAACAGGATCTGGGGCTCTGGAGAGCCTGTCACAGTGTCTGGGTTGTGTTCCCTGGGTTTCCACTAGGTGTCCTCAGTTCCCACGGTGTTTATCATATTATCACTTCCTGTCTCCTTATTTGGTCACCTTCCTCCTTGTTTAGTTAATTGATTGTTCCCCACCTGTCTCCTGTTTCCCCATTATCCTTTTGTGTATTTATACCTGGTCTGTCTGAGTCTTAGTCACGGAGTCCTTGTTTAATGTGATGTTAATTCATGTCCGTCATCTAGTCGTGCCCTTGCCTTGTCTTCTTGTCTTGTTTTTATGTTTTGGATTCTCTGGTTTTGACCCTGCCTGGACTGTTTACCCTTTGGATTTGCCCTTTAATAAAGACACATACCTGCACTTGGATCTCTCCCGTGGTTCTTTGTAACACCGAACGTGACAGAGCCAAATAGATATAGAAGAGAGAACTGTGCTGTGACTATGTCATGGAACTACACATGTATGTGTATGTGAGAGGAAAATTGTACAATAATTTTATTAAAAGCAAGAGGCTATGTTTATTCTGAACACAAATATCTCTTCACCATGATGTTTAGAACCATTTTGACATTTAACATTTTTGTCTGTCAAGAAACCCAACAAAATGTAATACTAATTTTATTATTAAAGCCTTGAAGTGATTACATGTGTATCACATTTGTCATCTTGCTCCCAGGCTAAATAAAGTCAGTCCTAACATCGTTCCCTAATGTGCTGCACTTGACACACACTCAAGAGAGGAACTGTGTAAAGCTGAAAGCTTCTTCTTTGCATAGTTTGAGCATAAAAGATTTACACCTCACTTTGTAAAGATGAAATTCCCTCAGCTAATTCACTTTAACAGGGAAGCCAACAATCGCCTTTTCACACAGAAGATGAGATATTCTTGTACTTAAAGAAGCTCCTTCGACTCTTTGTGAGAATAACCCCATTAAAAATGAAGGTGATGGGCAGAAAAATCTAATTGTTTGGTCATTGTATTAAATCATAGAAGTCTCTGTCAGATTAATTGTGATGGTTTTTATTTAAAATAATTTAGCTGCTTAAGTAAGGGTGCTTTTTTTTACCAAAGGTTTCTTTTTCTTTCTTTTTTTTTTTTTCTGAAAAAGTATTAAATTATCCTCTGTGTGAAATATTAAAATGACTTTTTTTTTTTTTTTTTTTTTGCTGAGCAGTCATTAAAGTTTAGCATTGAGTAGGAAGCCCCAATGTCTTCTCTTTGCATGAAAAAATAATAAGTTTGTTTTAAGTAATTAATAAGTTTGTTTTAAGTAGGTTTTGTTATTAGATTATTTTAATTTAACTCTTGAATCCGAATACGTCTGTTGTCTCGGTTGTCTCATCGACGCCATTTTGCATCAGTTAAAATTACCTCAAAAGAAGAAAATTAATATTATTGTATATGATATGCTGCACTCGTCTTCTTCTAGACGGATTGTCCTGAACATTTAAGCGATATGTTCTTCTTAGGGGGACCTTGCAGGTAAGATCATATAGATTTACATAAAGAGTGTTAACATGCCAGGGGCTATGATGTAATAATACAATAATCAGGCAAGAGGGCACCTTGGCCCATAAACCTAAAATAGAAGCAAGAAAACGAGCTTCTATGCAAGAAATCAGGTCTATATAGTATTGGGAATAGGCTCTGTGTTCACGTAGCGCTGGTGCAGAAGACAAAAGGAAAAGACAGCACTCACAGAGTCAGTGGTTTGTAACTGCGGTGACTTCCCATCCTCCTCAGGATTCATACAAACAGAAAGCTGAGCTTATTTTCTGTTTCGGGAGGGCACTGTTTTCTTCGTTGCTATTTATCAGCCTGTCACCCAGCAGGGATCAAATTTTCCCTGAAGACACAGTGAAATTACACATACTTTTCCCCTTTCCCTCAAGACCTCTAGGATAAACATCACAGTTTAAGCCTCTGGAGCCAGTTAAGCTGTTTGGCAGATAAAAATTTGACCTCTCCTTTCGCCCTGTTTGTCCTGACTGTTGAACTTAGCGAGGAACTGCGTGATCCGTCACCTCTAATACATTAGACTCAAAATCCTTTTCTGCTTTTTTGTATTTTCATTTTTAATACATATGAGGAAAACAGGGCAAGATGTCACAATAATTTGAGGCCAGCTAATTCTTGAGGCGGGTGTCTTTGTGAAAGTCACAGTCATAGCAGTTACTCTCGTCTAACTCTTTGTGGTAGCAATATGATATATGATTTTATAACAAACGTTCCACCAGATCAAATTGTCAATAACTTTCTCTTAGAAGTACATTGCACTTTCACCCATGAGAGGAAGGGTGCAGAAATAATATTAAAAATGTCACGACTCTGGACGTGGTGTGATGGAGGAGTCAGTCTCTTCACAACACTGGTAACATAAAAATGAAGCCGGATGCAATAAACATAACATTAAAAAAAGGTGCCATCTCTTTAAGCTTCCCTCTGCTGGCCTTATCTGTCCATTTTCAGAATGAGCTGGGCATTTTCATGAGTCAGCATTATTATCAAACAGAATTACACACATGGATAAAGTCAACCGAGAGTGAGGCGACAGGATTATTTCCATATTTATTAGCATCTAATCTCATTCCCTCATTTGGATGCTTCATTCTGCTAGTGCACACTGTCTCAGACTTGTCTATGCAAAAAGCTGTAATCAAAATATAATTCTGTCCCCTAAATAACAAACACAAGATTTATATTAGTTCCCCCCTCCCTCCCCACGTTCTCTTTTCAGTGTCATATTAAGTGGCGTGGTGGAAAACAAAACACCCACAGTCATAAGCAAATTGAGTAGGAAACCGCAAATACAGTGTCTATCTCAAAGCTGTGGAACAGTATGCCTTTCATAAAATGATTTCAGTTTGTGCTTACATCTAGTGTTTATTAAAATCTTGTAATGTGGCAAAAAGTTTGAGAGAGAGGATATTTGTGACCCTGTACCACAAAACCAGTCTTAAGTTGCTAGGGTATATTTTTAGAAATTGCCAAAAAAAAAACACAGTAAAGATGTTCCGTGAAGATATTTTGTAAATTCCTTACTGAAAATATATCAAAACTTAACTTTTGATTAGTTTGAAGTCGTCCACTTCACTCAGTATTTAGAATTTTTTGCACCTTAAGATTCCAGGGCCCGGTTCCTCGATAACGCTCACTCTTAGCGCACTAAGAAGACCTTGAAAGATATATCTTACCAAAGTTGTTTATGTTCCTAAGTGTGTTCCCCGAAGTGTCCCTTAGGAAGCTTCTTAGCATGCTGCCACGTCAGGCAAAATGTCAAAAGGGCTTAAGTTTTGCCAAATAAAAAAATTGACATGGACTAAACGGCTCCGCGTCCGGCTCCGTCTTTGATTCAATTAAGGACATGTTGGATCGCTGCCATAGTTGGTCGCTTACTGGACACCACCATTTATAGATCTTAGCCATTTAGAGCCAAATTGTTTGCCAGATTTTAATTATCAAAAGTGATAGCAATTCGCTTTAATTACATTACGAAAAAGCCTAGGCTAATTACCACCATATTAGTTCTGATACCACATAAAGTCAACTTCATAAATAGGCCTGTGTTCATTGCGAACAAAATTTATTATGAGTCTTAAAATGTCCATAACATAAAATCATTGTTGAGCCACAACATTGTCAACATACCATATTTTGACTTGAACTGCGCTGCGCTGATTTCTAAAGACTGCTGTAGAGTGGAGGCGACTAGCGTCTTGAGCTCAAACAACGCTAAGAGAGAGCTTACGAATGGTCCAGACCAACCTTACGAAAGTGTGACTTACAGAAGATATACTTAGCGTACGAACGTGTTGGGAATTGTGCCATAAGGTTAAGAGAGAGGTTAAGGAATAGGTTAAGAACTACTTAGCGATAAGAACGTTTTGGGGAACAGGCCCCAGATGTGTTGTATCTCATTGTATATCGGCCAAATATTGTCAGATCCTAATAAAATATACATCAATGAAAAGCTTATTTATTCTACTTTCGGATGATGTATAAATCTTAATCTTAATTTTGTAAAATGTACACTTAAGACTGGTTTTGTGGTCCATGGTCATTTTTACGTCTGTTGGGTTGTTTGCTGGTGCACTGCGTAGTTCCCTATGATGTAAATCAGCATTTAAACATGAACTTAAAAACTAGCAAAGGCCTTGATCCTTTAAACAAAGAAGAACTGATGACTGATGGGGACAAGTAATAAATCGTAGCTATTATTTTCATCAGAATCGCTAAAAAGCGAATTGACATGGGGTTGGTATAGGGGGTGTCTTTAGTGGTTTCCGTAGCTCATTGATTGAAATGAGAGGGACGTGTTGAATTATTTGAGTTATGACTGAGCCTATATGCTTGTATAGATGTATAATATGTGTTTGTGTCTGTGTTATATTTAGACTGGACCAGCGGGTCTCGCTCGCACGACAGCTGTTATCAGACATCTTTAAGACCGCCAGGGACCCAATTACTGTAGTTAGCGATCTATCTGATGACAAAAAGACTTTGTTTTGCTTCTGTTCTTTTTTGTGTGTGCTTGCCATGGACAGACAGAATAAGAGTACAAGCAGTTCTGGGATCTCTTCTCTTTCAGCCTCTTCATTAGATCTCGACCTTCATCTTTGAATAAGTACTTACTGCTAGCTCATTGCTGAACAACCAAAAATTATGCTTTGGTAACTTTTCTCTATCTGTCTGTCAAAAGTTTAAAGAACAATACATTTATTTATTTGCTCTGATTTGATTCAACCAGTTTGAATCAGTTTGAAGCTGTTTGTGTGTGTGTGTGTGTGTTAGCCTTTGGTTGAGCAGTTTTCCAATTTTGAAATTGCAATTTGTACAATAATGAGCCCGTTATAAATAATGAGCTGAGCTGCTATTAGAGATTTTCTTACATAATTATGAATTATGTAAGTCTAAAAATAATTATAAAAGTATAAAATCATTTCTTTCCTATCCACCATCTCTACAGTTAGATGCATACACCTGAAATATAAGATTATTGCTGTTAGTAGAAGACAATTGTAATTTAATGTAATTTAAAATGTAAATTAAAATGTAATTTCATTGAGGACCAACAGCTGTTTGGTTCTTTAAGATTATTCAGAATATATTTTATGTTAAACATAAGAACGAAACTTATACAGGTTTTAAAATGCATGAGGGTGAGTAAATGATTACAAAATTTTCATTTTGGGTGAACTATTCTTATAAATTAAAAACTTTATTATATTGTTACTTACATCACTTGTTCACCGACTCACTTGGTTTATGGGCTAAAGTTAAAAAAAAATTCTGTATTAGAGCATACTCACAATGATGATGCAATCATACCATAAGTATTATGTGAAGAGACCTGAGGGACGGAACTGACTATGGTGTTTGTTTTCCTTTAATTGCTAATAACTAAAATGTTCCATTGAACAACAAGCCTAAATTTCATCACAAACACGATACACAATGTTTCTACCATTACATGCCTTTTAAGATGAGTCAAGTTGTTTCATTTCCTTTTCGGCTTGTGTCCTTTCCTCTGTGACTCTTCTGCAGACCCGACCGCTTGCACTCAGCATGTAAAACAGTTTTTGATTTTGCAGACTCTGCTCAGTGGCCTCATCCCTGAGACCTTTGTAGGACACCGCATGTTCAGAGCTGCATTGAAAGATGCACAATAAGAGGCCCAAGGGATGGCTTGGCATCACACCATCTGTGAAAATGAACAGGGCACACGGTTTTGTGAGAATGAACTTGTGACTGGTGACTTTGATGCTGTTGTCGAATCATTGAATTGAATCAGTGTGGACTTCCCACAAAGGACTTTTCTCCGTGTCCATCAATGGCATTGTTAAATAATCCGCATACTCAGTGATCTGATTCTGACACCACTTTCTGTTCAGACCATTTCAAGGACTGCAAGTTCTGCTGAAAGTTTGTGTCATTGCCACAATGTAGGGTAAACAGAGGCAGCGATAGTGAGGGACAGACAGACAGAGCAAGGAAGTCTTGGCATTTCTGTACACTCAGTTTGAGATGATGACCCTCAGGCATGGAGGGCATTGAGCACAGATGGTTCTTCTCTTTGGCTGGCTATCCGTCCTGAGGACGACCACAGGTCGGGTCCGGTGGTGGCGGGGCCCATATGGCTGTGAGGGCACCCCGCTCTGCCTCTCTCTCTCGCCCTCTCCATGCCCTCGATGCCACCTTTTACCTTATAGAGCTTTTCCTCACCAGCCCTGGCACAAGGATCAACAACCCTACACTACATTTTTTCTCTGGATTTCTGTCTTGGATAAAGCAGAACTGCTGATCTAGCACTCTTTAGAAAATTATGTAGAGCGAGCATCAGGTTCAACAAGGTCAAAAACATGAGATAGAAGAGGACAAGGACATAGGCAAATTTCTGATGAAATTTTTGTGGACCACGTTCTAAATCTTGACCTTACAATGGCTGTTTGAAGACACAATAGGTATGTAATCAAATAATTAGCAATTTACCATACAACTACTGTCTAGATAGATAGATGGATGGATGGATGATATGTTCAGGAGACATTTTAATGCCTCTGAAAATATTTCAACTGATGCTAAGGAATAAGACTGTGAGTGAGTTAGATGCATTTCAGTCTATTTCACAGTCCACTAACACCATATCTATCACCATATCTCACCCAGCATCTGAGAAGCTTCTATTAGACCGCTGAGAGCTCTAAAAGAAGTTTTATCTATCTCTGCGTCCTCATCTGCTGAGATTACACTTTAAAACAGCTTGCGAACACCAACACTTAATTTCAACTCTCAACTCATTTCTGGTCTCTGTCTCTTGGTAAAGTGCAACGAACGCCTCCACACTCCACGGGTTTATGGAAGGCATACAGTAACGTGATGGGAGAGCTGATGAAGAATATATTTCTCTTTTTTTTTTTACAAGTAAGCACTGCAATGGGTTCATTCTAACAGATGTGATGTGTGGGAAGCTAGTGATGTGATCGGCAGTGTAACGGCTACTGTAGATTTCACAGAAGTGATATTAGCAATAGAGCAGACTTTATTTTTAGACTAAGGAGAGAAAACAGCTCCTGTCCTTCAATTTAAGGTTTTATTGGATAAGGATTTATTGTTAATATATATATATATTTTTTTTTTGAATGTCAGTTTCTATAATGGACTTCTGTGTTTGGGACAAATCTTCACTTAGAAAATGTATATGTATATATTTTTTAAAGCTGCTGCCAACTGATTGGCCCATAAACTAAAGTGGTGAGTCCTATTATCTGTAATTTCAGTCTGTCAGTTTACGCTAATTTGACTCATTCAGTTCCTCTTGTAGTCCCAATTTGTTGAGCATAATGCCAAAGGCAGGTTTTAGTTCCCAGGAAACACATTTACTGTTTAAATCTATTGCTTAAATACACTGTCATTTGTTGCTTTGGATAAAAGTGCCTGTCAATACATTAAAGAAAGGTTACAAGAATAAGATTTTTGAGAATAATTACATAATATGCCATTCAAGAATAAATACAGATTAGGAGAATGAAGTCATAGCCTTACTTTAGCATGAATCTCATAATTTTATTACTTTATTCCCGTTAATTTTTTCTCATTATGAATATGAATATTATAATACAGTTCTTGCATTATGAAAGTCCCTATTTTATGAGAATAAAATTGTAGCTTTATGAGATTAAATTCATAAAAAAATAATTGAAGGGATAGTTCTCCCAAAAAAGAAAAACAAATTGTGTGATTTATCACTCACCCTCATGTCATTCCAAACCTGTAAGACCTTTGTTCATAATCAGAACACAAATTAATATATTTTTGATGAAATCCAAGAGCTTTCTGACCTTGCATAGACAGCAATGCAACTAACACGTTCAAGTCCAAGAAATTATTAAAATAATACACATGACATCAGTGGTTCAATGAAAACAAAAATAAATATTTTTTAATATACAATTATTCTCTTCCGTTTCAGTCGTCACTGAGCATGTCTCATGGTACTCTCATAAACATGTGAAATTCTGGAACAGAAGAGAGGAAATTGTTCAAAATTACGGTTGAACCACCGATGACACATGGACTGTTTTAACACTGTCCTTACTACCTTTCTGGGCATTGAACATGTCAGTTGCATTGCTGTCTATGGAAGGTCAGAGAGCTCTCAGATCTCATCAAAAATAGGTCTTACAGGTTTGGAACGACATGAGGTTGAGTAATTAATGACAGTGTAGCTTTATAAAAATAAACGATTTGATCTCATATTCAGCAATATTTGCTTATGTCATCTGAATTTCTGAGCAAGCACTGGCATCTTTGGCTCCCTAGGGGACTTTGCTGGTGTCTCTGTACTGATATCAAACTAGAAAGTTCAGGGTTGCCTTTATATTAAAAGTGTTTAAAACCAAAAGGCTGCAGCAGGTGTTCAGAAAACAGAGCTTATTCCCTTCCTCAGAAATAGGGATTACTTCTGCCGCTCTGAGGTTTCGACTTCACGGAGAAGCTGCAAATCTCATGTACTCAGTGAATGCAATTTGTAAAACTGATTACTGGGCGAAAGCGTACACAGAAGGAATGACTCAAACGTTCACCTGGAGAAAGCAAAGCAGATCTCATTGGTACGTCTGCGATTGGGTTCAGGTTTCATATAGTCTGTGGTCACAATAAGCCTCTCTATCCAGAGCCAATAGCAGAATAAAAAGAGATAAGAGCTTTTCATATCAACTGATATCAGCCTCTGCTCACAAATAAGCCCACTAGCAGCTAGCCGCCGACATTGCCAAAATGCACCAGGATAAAAGTGGTTTGAAGAATACAATCTGTTCGTTTAAAATGTCTTCATCAAGTGTAACATGGTCGCTAAATAAAGACTAAATAAATACATATTGTAAATAACACTGAATGCCAACGAATTACAATCAAGTATTCCTGAAGCCAAGTAAAAATGAATTGGGACTAAATGGCAAATTCAGCTAATGGATTGTCATATAAATCTCAGCTTCTCAATCTTAAACTGGTTGTTGTTTTGTTACTCAGAGTTTGTTTTTACCCTGTAAAGTTCTATGGCTAGCGGGAGCAACACTTTACTTAATGACTATGAAAATATTACCAAACTTCAAAGCTAAACCTCCATAGAGTGATTAATAATTCAAAGCCAGACAAATAAATAAACACTGAGAGTAGAGAGGAAGAGTACTGGTTATTTTGGCTCATTAAATATGACAGGCTGTGCAATATTAAACAGGGATGATGAAATGAAGAAAGTTATGAAAATCAACATTTTGGCAAAAATATTTGCTTGCTCGACAGAGTAAATATTTGATTTTGATTTAGCAGAAACACTTAAATAAAACACTGTTACACAGAGGTACTCTAGAAGATGATATATATATATATATATATATATATATATATATATATATATATATATATATATATATATATATATATATTATTATTATTAATTAATGGCACAAACATTGCCTCTTGCAATACTGAAAGTATTCTGCCAGATTATTATTCAGGTAGCAAACTATGCAGACAGTTTAACTTTTACTCTTTCTGCAGAATACTGAAGGCTTATTAGCAGAGATTTTCAAAGTTAGTATTAATCGGCAAGGATAAGTATAAAGCAAAATATTATCACGACATATAACTGCATAATTACATCCCTTAATTGCATCCCTGCATAATATAATTAAATTCTGAACACAGCTGCATGTTTTTTCCTTTATTATGTCTTCCTGATAGTGGATCGTATAAAACAATGACTGTACTATAATGCAAACTATAGGCTACCTAAAGCTACCAACATTATATTTACATTTAAAGCCAATCTAGACTTTGAATTTTTAAGCTTTGATGTATGTGTGTTTGTAGTGTTGCATGCAATGCAAAGCCATCTAAATATATTGTTTTTTTGGTAACTGTTGGCGACATATAATTCTTTATATATATATTCCAGCATTAATGTATGTTTTTTTTTTTTATAAAACAGTCGACCTAGGGTAAATTATCAAATACATTCTTTATAATAATAATAATGAATTAACAAAATTGGGATTTGTTCCTCTAATGCTTAAAACAAAAGGAATGGGACACCAAAGTGTGCAGCATTCATAGAAAGTACCAATTGCTGTCTGCACTGTATTTCTGAATTTGTGAGCGGATGCTGCTCTTGGCCTGTGTGCTAAAGGCCACAGACTTGTCCCTTCCCTTCTCTGCCCTTTTCAACAGGTGCCACAAAGGGGTCTGCAAACACAAATCAATTAGATAGTTCTTGATGGAGAATTCTGACATTTGCACTAGATGGCTCAAGCCAAATGCCATTGTGCTTATCCAGAGAGAGGAACTCTGATATAACGGGACTTAAAGTGACAGTTCTGCCCAAAATGAAAATGCTCATTTAGTCAGCCAAAACCGTATGACTTGTTTAGACGAAAACATTTTTATTTTTGGCTGAACCATCACTTTAATGATACCGATTGCTTGCCAGTACCTGTTATTTAAATAACACCCACTTCCTTGCATGTTTTATGTAATTTCGCTATGCCTGATCGTTTTCTTCTCAAGCAGAAATGGTTGAGTCTGTGGGAAGTTTTTGCAGAAAATGGGGAAAAAAATATCTCTTAGAGGATTGCTTTCAAATGATACTCTCCCAATAGAGTTTTACCTAGCATGTGAAGATAAAATCAAAAAAGTTGAAGATTTTGACAAGCAGTGTTTACTTTGCAACATGTCAAGGAGAGTGATACTGTAAATTATTATGACTTTTTTTTTTTTTTTTCAAATGATATCTTTGATTCTCCAGTGTGAAAAAGGAAAGCCACCGTTTCCAAAACATAATGTATGAGTGGTCGGTTTTCTGATAGTTCTGAAAATTCAGCAAATGCACAAAACATCCAGAGCTGTTCAATAAAAAAAAAAATAATAAAAATAGTACAAGGGTTATTAATAAACAACTGAACCTGGAACTTTAAGTGGGAGGAAAAACATGAAATTCTGATTTCGTCTCTCCTTCTGATAAAGGTTACTGTCAGTGACCCAAACAGACATATCAAGCTAATGAGCTCCTGTACTGCACTGACAGTACCACACACAGCTCTGGTTGTTAACAGTACTAAAAACGCATGTTACATCAGCATGTAGTTATTGCAAACTGGTGCATTAACATAACAAATGCAATTTTAAAAAAAAAAAAGTAATTAACAGGTTGTGAGTGGCAATAAAATTTCTCTCCCATGATAATTTGCAGTTAAAATGGATTCGCAGTTATTTAATTATATAGAATGTTTATCCAGTCATACATATTCAAGAGAAGCAGTTTAGATCTAATAACTAAAGTGCAGCATTCAAAACGATTTGAAACATCAGAAAACTTCATTATTCAAAACAGAATGTGAGCTAACGCTATCTATCATTTATAGAGGTATTTATCTTCTAAAATAAAAGCAGGTCTGTGAGCTAATGACTAAGTTTGTTTTGATATGGGTCCATCATGTAAATAATACTCATCAACCATGCCTATTTTCAAGTTAACTTATCAATATACAGCAACATTTGTAATACTTTCACTTGATGATTCAGGCTATTTAACAACTTGCATTAATTATTTTTATTCGACCAACAGCTGTTAGTGGAAGCTAAACTATTCAGTTTCCTTGTCAACTCATAGAAGTCTCATTAGGGAAATGTTGTCTCATTAGGGAAAAGCAACTTTTATCCTACATCACCAAAATTATAAAAAGTATCTGAAAGCTTTAGATACTGTAATGTGCTACACAGAGCACAAGGTGGGTGTAAAAACTATAGGGGGAAAATAGCTTGGACATTCTACAACGAGAAATGTTGGACATACGTAACTGCGTTAAATACATAATATATACATAAACGTAAAAAGTTTTTTTTGGTTTTTGTTTGAACAGGTTGGATGATTCCTAATAAGTGTGTGGTGGTCTACAACAAAAGCACATTCCTTTTACTGTCCAAAGTTACAATGAATTCCTATGAGGATAACTTTTCAAACATAACTTAGTCTTAATGAGAAGTGACAAGGTACTGTACAAAATTCCAAGCAAGCTAATTAAAACCAAGAGTCTGTTAGAAAGGTTAAAGATAATTATAGATAAACAGGAAAATGCAAGAGAAGAATTTTGAAGAAAAAGTATCAGGTAACTGAAGAACACCGGATAAAGCTTATAAAGTGGATCTCATAAAGCTCTTTTGAGAGATGAGTTCTGTCAATGGCAGTACAAAGACAGACTAATACAGAACAGGCAAAGGCTATTTGGAAGAGCAAATAATTGCTAGTGCTAAATCTTAATGAATCATTTACATAAATTCAAGATAAAAATGATTTTCAATTGCGCACGGATAATTACATCCATTATATCACCCAATATAGCCATATTATAGTGAATGAATGGGGGTCTGAAATATTCCAGTCCATCAACAACCTTTCTTTTCATCTTCTTATAATTGATACTCTCAAGCATGAACTCAAATCTATAATTCAAATACCTATAAACGCACAGGCATTATGTTGTATTATTGTGACATCCTAGTCTGAATAGTCTCGTTTTGGCAAGAGCAAAAATTTTATTCTACATGATCACAGACTGAATCTAAGATAATAATAACAATAATGAAAATTAAACTATAATTGCAACCATTTATTTGTTACCGGTGTATCATGAATGTGATCAAATATTCAGGACTGCAGGATCAAATGTAAGAAGCAACAGTTCACCCAAAACTGAATATTCTGTCATTATTTACTCAACCTCATGTTGTTCCAAAATTGTATGTCTGTTTGTATTGTATGTATGCATTTTTTGTTCTTCTATGGAACACAAAAGAAGATATTAAAAAAAGCCTGTTTTTGTACATATACAAAAAAATACATCTTGCAAAAGAGGGTTTTCGCACTGATGCCATAGAAGAACCATTTTTGGTTCCCTAAAGAACCTTTCAGTGAACAGTTCTTCAAATAACTTTTTTTTTGTGTGTGTGAAGAATATATTAATAACAAACCTTTTGTGAAATGGAAAAGTTCTTCTTAAAACCATCAAAGCCAAAAAAATTAACTTTATTTTTAAGAGTGTACAATGAAAGTAAATGAGATCCAAAAACAAAGCTGGACCTCTGCAGCTCTTTCATCCAAACTTTGCCTTTGTAGCCAAAGCTTTTGAGTATAAAAAAAATTTGAGTAAAATTATCCTTTTTCGCAGTGCACATTCATTAACAGTAATTCGTCGGCTTTTGAGAGACATGTACGTATAGACATTAGGGCCCAGCTTGGGTGGATAACGAGGACAAAAATCTCAATTAAGGAGCCGAGGCAAAGGGGACCACAGGAGATCAAAACTCTGTGATGGCACTTTTAATGATGACAACCTTTGACCTATGAATACGAAGCGCTCTGGGCAGAACGGCCCTCTCAGCACTGCTCTGTGGGCAGCAGACATTACAGCCACCTCCTGCCAAGAAGAAGGGCCTTCAGCTGGGGGAAAAAAAGTTCAACAATTTAACTTTGGAATGAATAAGATATTTATAAAAATTTAGTGCTCAGTTACTCTTGAGCTTTAGCAAGGTGAATTTGAGCTCTCAAATCCAAGTCGTTCATTTCCAGGTCTCTGAGCTCTTTTTAATTAACACAGTCATCACTGCACAAGTCAATTTAAACCCAATTCAGCAGCTCCTTTGAGTCTGTATACTGTGAGAGCATGTAAAAGGGGTGCTGTAGAGAAGACTAGTTCTTTTTAAAGTTCAAAAGGGACAGGACTGAAGAAAATAGAGAACAAGGTACGGAAAGGCAAGGGCATTCAAGGCGAAAGACATCACAACAGGAAGCTGCTCGACAGAAGTCTTTGTGAACAATAAACAGAGATAGAAATCAATACATCTGCAGTCATCTAATGAAAACGACCCATTTCTTGGATAGAACCTGGTACTCCATAGGAATTTCTAAGGTAGTTGTATGATTGCATTTAAAAGCCGTTTTGTCCTTTTGAAAAAAAAAACACTTTTCAAGGTTGTTGCAAATAAGTTTGATGCTGTTTGCTCCTGAAAAGTTCATTGAAACTTTTCATCTATCCTTTTTGCAAGTGCCGGTGAAAAGATATTGTTTGACTCCCTCTCGAGTGAACTTGTCTGAAAAACGCAGTTCTGGCGAAATTGATTACAATTTGTCAAAAAGAAAACGTACACTAGATATTCTCAAGAGACGTTTCCATCATTCCATTGACCACAACTGATAAAGGACACCTGTTTCAAATGATCTGCAGATCTGAAATGGCAAACTTGATCCTATGTTGTCTGCAAGTACAGTGCAAAGCCTACAATGAGTGACACAACCACTGCGGCCATTGCATTCAAAGATACTGAATTCATTTTATCAGACAGAATAACCTAAGGAAAATTCACTGGTACTGTAGATCAGCGGCGATTCTATTCCACTGTTTGTGCTTGGAGACTGACTTCTTTGATGTCCATATAAATGTCAGGAAGCCAAAAGGGGTTAATAAATATTTAAGATGATCTTTAAAATCTTTGAATTGGAGTGTTGGCTTTGTCTTTCACCTCTCAGATCTAAGCATCTGGAGAAGAATTTCGCCCCTTCAGGCTGAAAGTCCCTTTATCTATATGGCAACTGAACAAGGGGACTTGGACTCCTGTCAATCTGTGGAAAGGGTCACTCTTACATCTGAAAGAGAATATATCTTGGAAGAATAAAGCAATATAGTTACCATACTTTGTGTGCTTTCTGATGGGTCAAGACCAGTCATGGGTCATTCATTGTAGTGTTGGATAGAAAAAAACGTGCATTGAAGAAAACCTACAAAACAATTATTTTCAGAACTTTTTTTTGTGCCAAAACAGTTGTATTTGAGTTTTCTTCATTGACACCCTCAACAGATTTGTTTTCTCTCTCGCACTGCTGTGCCTTTAAGAAATGCCTTGTTTGTATGTAAAATGGGTAATTGGAGCCACTTGCACATGGCTTGTTGTCAAATTCAATATAAAAACACTCTCCCTTGCTTCTTTGCATAGCTTGTATATGTGACAGCATCACACAACAATCTGTAGTGAAATGTGCTAAATAAATCATTAGGATAAGAAAAGGGGAATTTGTTAAAAATAAACGTCAACCACGTGTCTATGGATTCCTTGGAAGGATGTGCAGAGCTTCAGGTGCTACACACATACAGGAACAGCAGACCTGGTAAACATTCACACATATTATTTAAGTTGTAATTGCTTTAATACTACACTCTCCTTCTCGGAAGGCCAAATTTAAGTGAAACTGTTTAAGCAAGCTATTTCTAAAGCCAAATATTTCACGATAGGACTCAAGACTTTCAAAAAAAGAAAGGTTGAAAAAATACTACCCATTGTTGTTATCAAAACAGAAGATTTATAGAATTTAAACCATCAACCGATTCAAAAAAGTACCGGATTATATGATTAATCCAAAATTATATACATAAACTATAAATAAAAAAATGTTTGCTATTAAATTCATGATTGACAGGATCAAAATTTGTAATTACAAATTAAATTAAATTTATGCATTTAACAGACACTTTTATCCAAAGTGACTTACATTGCATTCAGGCTAACAATTTCTCCTAACATGTGTTCCCCAAACATGTTAAAGCTCGATTGAATGCCAACAAGTCTAAAAAAATAAAAATGAAGAAAAACAATAACTAAAGAATATTTAATATCTAATTTTATTGTTGACTTGAACTATATTATTGAAATATAAGATTCAAGATTCATAAAAACCTTATTGTCTATCAACCAGTGATAGAACCACATGTAATATAATGTAAGCTTTCTACATTCAAGTATAAAAGAACTATAGTTGGGAATTTGTTGCCTGCATAAAAAATAGCTGCCTGGAGGCATAACCAAAAAGTGAACAGACTTGCCTCAAAGGGACTGAGTGTGCTCATAAAACCTCTTTTTTATTTCAAAGTACATGCATATAAGTTAATATACAAGGTTAAGACAACTGAGATTAATCACACAGCTTTACTTTAACAACAGTAGATAACTTCTGGCACAACAGTGCTGTGCAACAACAGTTTTTCCGATAAAATGTAAATATTAAAATGAGACTTATTTTTTTAGGAAATAAACTCCTAAAAAATATAGAGAAAAATAAAAAATAGAAAATAAAGAAATAAAAACATAATCAATCTAGCTCACAAAGAACTCCTTCTCAGAATGTGTCTGCTTCTGTGTGCCTGCAATCCGTGAGAGAATCTGAGGTAATCTCTCGTCTCTGACACGAGAGCAGCAAATCAACCCCTTTGTAATTTCGTTCTGTAGCGGAACTGTGTGATAACTGCCTGAAAATGAAGTTAAAACCGTGTCATGTAAAATATACACCATGTGCCTTGATAAAGGTCAATGTGATCTATAGTTCAGCTCTGTGAAAGCTGAAGCATATTAAAAGACTCTTAATTGCTTTTCTTGAAGATTTTCCTCCGGATGTGTTGTGTTTCTACCAGTACACCCTCAGCTTCCGCAAGTCACCACGATTTTTCAGAGGCAAATAGGTGGTGAGCTAATTATTTGTAAGCTAAAGGCCATTCCGCCACCTCGTTTAAAACTGAAGTGATTTTGTGAAAATGAAGTGAGAATACACACTTGAGAGACTGAGTCACTAATGACAAACACTGAATATTATGTCTGTAAAGAGCTCTTGAACAAGGTTTTTTGATCTAAATAAGTACACAATGAACTGAATTAAGACATTTTTGTATATTTTTTGTATACATATGTTTTTATAATGGAGAGAATTAAGCAAGTTTGTGTGACTAATGTTAGCTATTGTTTGCCACTAATGTTTAGTATACAGATTTGTTAATGCCCGCACTTGTTTTTCATAACTTGAATTTTGTCTGAATAGCATGCATAGTTTATATATTGCGGGAAATATTTTACTTTACACACACATCACATTTTTGCAATACATGTAGCTTTGTTTATATCTTCCACAACCATTCCATGGTCATCCCAACAAACCCAGTACCATCCCACCATCACCTGAACACCTTCCCCCCAACTGCCAAGCCCCACCAACCAACCACCATCAATTTTTACTATTTACATTAAAGAATCGCTCAAAGCAATTCGATTTTTTGGCATCTGTGAAGCAATTTAGTGAGCTGACCCTCTGAGAAAACAGAAATTATGTCAGTTATTTTATAATTAACTTATGATTCCAATATACACAGTACACAGAACAGACATAATGAACTTAAATGTTTATATTACAGGAAACATCTTGCTTTAATGAGGCCATTAATGCTTTCATATAAATGCATTAAAACCTCACTCGCTCTATGATGTAGCTTGAATCTTTGTAATCCCAGACCTGAAAACAGGATCTGAAAACATCCATTAAACACATCATGAAGTAAGTTCACAAGGAGGCTTTAAGAGTTCCATGATGAGTGATGCGTCTGAGGTCGTGTGTGAAAATGTGTGATCACGTTAGTGAGAAGATGTTCAAAACTCAAATGTGACCTGTACTGTTGTGGAGAACATTAAAAAACTTCAGTACTTGCAAGCCAAGGTTTGTTTACAGGGTAATGTATTCTGATAATGGTAGCTTAGCAGGAGGTAAAAAAATTTGTTTAGCTTTGGATAACTCTGCCAAATGGATAAATGTAAGTCAAATGAAACAAAACTGCATAAACAGACAGAACTCACCTTAAGCTGAAAGTTAATTCTCTCAAACTTCTCTTGAAGAAAACACAGACCTGAAAGTGCCCTTTAACTCTATTTCCCCCTCAACACCTTTAAACTGAGAAGTCTGGTTCTTGTTTTTACTTCTGATTTCAATCGTCTTTGATTCAAAGGTCAAACAGACAGCTGATGACGTCTTTTAAATGTACCACAGCAGACTAACAGAAAACTCTGAACACGATGGTCAATGGACTCTAATGTCAAACAAACAATCTTAGGAACAATTTTTTAAAGCGCTAGAGTGCGTGAAAGAAATATTTTAATATTTCAATGTAACTGTCCATCTTTATGAATGTACACATATTATTTCAGAGTAGGCAAAAGGGCATCATAATTCTGCATGCTCTTATTAGATTTGATGCAGGTGTATACATTTAATGAGACAACACTTTGAGTTTTACAGTTTTTGATTGAACATATTTCAAGGTTCTTAACAACATTGCTGTGCATAACAATTGGGTCAGATTTGTGCTACTGATATTGCCAGATGAAATTACAAATATAACTAGCTCTTATATTTAATGGAGAGGTTAGTGCATAGTGATTAGGTTGCTGTAGTGATTCTACAGTAGCTGGTATTGCTTTCTGCCCATCCATATGTATTTTTTATGCAACTGGAAGTCCAATTGCATAGGAAAGTAACATCATGCTGCTCCCAAATATGCTGCATGATTTGAGGCTTAAGTATCATCCATTCACATTGTTCAGTACTTTTTTATTTGTTGTTTGTTTAATATGGATATTTGTGATTGTTTAGTAATATAGAAAACTTCTGCTGTAATGTATGATATTTTATTATGTGTCAGTATCCATCTGACCTTCTTGCTTTTAATTTTTGTTAGAAAGCATCAGTGAAATGTGAAGGCCTTCAGACTTCTGCCCGGTGGCTTTTAAAAACATTTTCCACTATGTATTGCTCATCTCATCCGTGTCACAGGTCCTCTTCGCCTGATGACTCAATACTAATGCATGTCTACTCAGAGTTGAAAGCTGTAAGTTTTGTCTTTTCTCAGTTAAAAAAAAAACCAAACAAACCATGAAAGATTAAACAAAATAGCTCTATGAACACAACAAGTAGCAGAGATTCCTTGTTGTACACAATTAAAATTAAGCATTTTGCCCAAACTTGAAGAGGAAATTCTTTCAGATATTAATGAAACTACCTACTTTGAGATAAACACCTGCTTGTTTTGATCAACCTGGCTGTATTATTGGAAAGCTTAGTGTTTGCAGTTAATGGGAAATGTTATTTGGCTTCTTTCAAACCAGAAAATGAATTATAAAACAAAAGGCATCAATTGTACAATTAATTTTTTTGGCAATTAAATTCGAATAAATGTAAAAAAAAAAAATATATATATATATATATATAGATAGATAGATAGATAGATAGATAGATAGATAGATAGATAGATAGATAGATAGATAGATAGATAGATAGATAGATAGATAGATAGATATCACAAGCTCGCTGTCTTTTCTTTGTGACCACACACACACACTCAAACGTGGAGATTTTCTGTGCTGTTGGTCTTCCTGAAATGCATCAGATCAGTGACTCACAGCATTTGTGACTGTGACTGAAGTACGGTGGGTGGGAGGTGTCATGAGCTCGGTCTAAATCAATCAATATGCCCTGATCATACACATCCTGTCTGTTTCATTCCAAGTCTCATGCTGGACAAGAAACCTGGCAAACATGTCCAGATCACTCACCCAAACACTTCTCATGGATGCATGAAGCAACCAGCAGTGATGACGATGCAGAGAAAAGGAAGTATTGACTTTCTGTTGTATTTATTCAAGATGTCATGAAGCATCTGCTTTAAAAAGACTCAATGGACATTTACACTATTGAAGAAAAAATATATATAATTTTTATCAACTTGTAAATAATGCTGTCAAATTGATTATTAACATCCAAGATAAAAGTTTTAATTTACATAAATGTGTGTGTGTGTGTGTGTGTGTGTGTGTGTGTGTGTGTTTGTGTATTTGTATTTGTATATACATCTATTAATTACAATTAATTGATTTAACAGCACTACTTGCAAATAAAACAAAGATTATTAGAGTATGTAAGAAAACACTATTTCACTATTCCTATTTCAAAACTACGTTTAATTCATTGTGTTACTTGGTTTATTTCTAATAACTTGTGAAACTGAAATTGAGAACTGGTTTCTACACCAATTTTTTTATGCATGTAAATTTACATTAAAACACAAAGACAGCCTAATATTAAGCGGAGCAACACAAAAGGGCCCAAAAACTATTATTAGAAACGTTCCCTGTAAAGTTGTTTATAAAGTGCATATCACTAAAATCAAACAGAAGAAATACAAGTCACAGAAAAAGGGAACACATAAAGTTGCCAAATTGGAGACACTGGTGATTTAGATCAATTACCTCACAGGGCTGATTCAACAGCATACAACATTCTGCTTAATCTTTTTCACTCTTGATCCCTTTCTATAAATCTATCCCAGCTTACATTTACACCCGCAAACACATGCAGCTCTAGCAGACTGTGACCGAGAGAAAACAGTGAACACAAAATCCATGCACACCTTCACAGATAAACAATAAATTCCTGTCATTTCTTATCAGAGCTTGTGATCACACATACCTTCTGCTTAGAACACACAGAAAGATGTGAAACAACAAATTCACATTGTTTAAATGGGAAGTGTGTAAATTTGCAATTGACACCCCCATCCAGTGATTGACCAACAATATCTATCTATCTATCTATCTATCTATCTATCTATCTATCTATCTATCTATCTATCTATCTATCTATCTATCTATCTATCTATCTATCTATCTATCTATCTATCTATCTATCTATCGTATGATGCTCTGGTTTGGCAGCATTGCAACAGAGCAAAAAAAAGCTTCAGGCTAGAAATAAATACAAACAAGTTTGATCATATTTTCTGATTACTGCAATATATATATAAGGTAAACAAATAAATAATGCAGTAAAAGGGGTGAAATGTTAGGTAGAGAATGAAAATGAATGGAATACTCCCCCTGGTGGATAAACCGACAAGTGATTATAGTGTGTGTTTGTGGACCGGGAGGGATTTGCCTTCAACCCGAGCCCCTGCTGATATTGAATTCATCACAAAGGAGTGAACAACAGTGCTGATGCAATAGAAGAGCTAAGATCCATATTTATAAAATGATATCCAGATCACACACTTTGTCTGATACTGGCTATACAAGCTGAAGGCCAAATACGATTTGGCTAGATAAAATTGTTGCTCTGAAATCTACACACCATATACCAACACCAGACTCAAACACACACACACACACACACACATATAAACATATAAGCTGCATATCTATTGCTGACAGCAAAACAAACATGATGTGCTCAGTTTTTATTAAAATCTACCATCCACCAAACACAAGTCTATGATAACATGGCAATGTAAATCTACACCTTAATATTAAGGGGGACATGTTGGTTTAACGGCCTTGTCAGAACCTGATGTAAATTATAAGTGACTCTCGACCACTTATCCACGGTTACGTATGTAAATCCAAACATGCGTATGCAAATCTTGACATGTAAATGCACCATTGAGCTACTTAATGTGGTGATTACAAAAATGGGTCCATTACCAGCAAAAACATGTCATGAGATCTGAGAACTACTCCATTACTAGTCACATCAGACGACTTCAAGAGGGAGCCATTTTAAGAGTTCTTTTAATTTAAACTAAACTATCACAAAAGCTCTGCTTGTCTGTCTGAATCCCTCGTCCTCCATGTCTAAGGGTTTCAGTCTGTCTGTCTGAGTGAGTGTGTCTGGGTGAGGTCTTGTCTGACTTGTCTCTAGGGAAGATGCTGGAAGGAAATGTCTTCAACGTGATGTGGCGACATCGCCCCAGGGGTCATGGGACAGCTCTAAAATGGCCTTTTGATTCTGATTCACAGCCCAAAATAACCATGTTACCAGATCTAAGGCCCTTTTATGTCGCCTCGGCATCCCTACCCAGGGAATTTGCGCTGTCGTCTTGTCCTCTCGCTGCATTTCACCAGGGAAAACTATGCCGCTGAGAGAAAAAGCAAGAAATGGGAGAGTGGGGTGCTTTGTGTGCATATTCTTCATAACATCATAACTCACTCTTCTTCCCCAGTCTCAGAAAAACAGTCAGGAAATACCTCGCCTCCTCCAGGCAAAGTTATTGCAGACAATAAAGGTAAGAATGTAGATCTCAAGTGAAGTAGAGTAGTGTAGAGCACTTCCTTTTTCTTTCTTTTTTTCATCTCATTTTGGGGCCAAAGAGAGTGAGCGAACCACCTCAGATACAAAACGGCAGAAGGGAACTAGGAAAATCATATGGACATGGTATAATATTTGTCTTGGGCCACAACAGCAAAATCGATTTAAGGTTCTCTTTTCATTTCAAATAGCAACCCTATACAAATATATAATATTTAAGACAAATACGACTAATTTATGGCCTTCGTGCAGCATGAACAAAGGCTTACCTGGCTAAGGACTATGAAGAGTCTGTAGCCTGGAGCAACAATATAGCTTCATTCATTGATCATACCTTCTGAAGATTACAGAATGCTTGTAGCAAAAGACATATGTGCCTTTTCATTTAACAGAACAATTTTTCTTCTTGATACATTATGGAGCTGAACCCCATTCTGTGCTCCTGAGAATATGTGGAGGAAATGTCTACAAAACTCTTTATGCTCCCAAAGCCGTTTTCATCTAGATGCTGCCATCATTCCCAGTGTGGGCTGAATAAACAGTGGGATGACCTATGACCCCAGGCTTTATGATCTCATAAGCTCAAATCCAGTTTGTGGTTGAGCTGGCCATACAGTACACTTGTGTGCATTTATTTCCCGCATTACGCTCCTGCGGACTGAGGTTTTCTCACACGGAAGAATGTCTAGAGTGTGACAAAGACCGAAAGTTAGTAGAATATTTTCTCTGTATGTAGATCCTGTTTGAGTATGTGTAGGTGTATGACTGTAAATGTAATTTAAAAAAAGGAATATCATGTTTTCTAATTAAAAAAAGAAAAAATAATAATAACAATAATAATAAAAGAGGGCAGTCTAATTCTTTATGGTAAATTACTAAACCCAGTGGCAGAGTTTGTGCGTGCATGCACAACATTATGATGAGAAAAAGGTAAAAAAGAAAGAAAAGTAACTTAACTACCTTACTTTTTCCCCTAGTGAGTTACAGCATAAATGATAAGCCTATGTGCAGCTTTTGGTATATTAATAAAATATCTTGGCATGCCATGGGGCTTTACAGTACTACATACTACATCATTCTGACAGTAGGTTGCCTTGCCATTTCTGGAGGTTAGTTGGATAAGTACACATATTTTGAAATCGGTTTGTAAGATGTTGACATACTGTGTAAACATAACCATGAACTTCATGTTTTAGAAATCAATATTAAATAAAAAGTATTTTATATTTATATAATAGTAAACCCATTTATATGATACATATAACATATACGATATTTTATACATGATTAATAATAAAACTTTAGTCCAAAAACTGCTTATGCTAATTCCCCCCCTACAAAATAAATAAATGGCAAAATTGTCAAAACTACTTTGCATTCCAAAGCTAAAAAACAAAGTGTTTCTGTATAATATTTTCAACCAACTTCACAGTGAAAACTTTATTGCAATAAAATAAGAAAGAAGTATTTAAGACAGCACAAACACTGAGAGATGAGGGCAAGTTTCCTGCCAGCCAAGAAATGTGTTTTATATGAAAGGAGGCCTGTTCTGTTCTGCTCTGCACGCGGACTGGATTGCGCAACAGGCCAAGGTGGATTGGTCGTGTTTTTGCCAAGCTCCCAGAGAAGCTCCCAACCTCCTTTAAATTCGGACTACCAGTCCCCTTTGAGCAAGAGATGATATATTGCTTCTATTAAAACTGAGAGCCATGGCAATGTCGGATTCAAGCACTGATGAGAGTTTTCCAAACCTCACCGCGTTTCTACAGACGGATTTGTATATAGGACAATATGAGGGAGAACTGCGCAGAAGGTAAACACACCTTGTTTAAACAGATGCTGCAAATACTTATTTGGTTTTATTCTTCATTTTTATAATTTACTCTGTGTTTTTCTTTTTTCTTTTTAATCAAAATTATGCGTTTAGATAACTGTAATTTCATACTGTAGTGTTCTTCAGTATGTGCGTCATTCAGGTGGAGCTCGCGGGTCTATGCTAATCCAATCAGAAAGCTGTGTGTCTCTCACCTGCTTCCTGTTCGGCCCGACGTATTACGCCCTCTAATAAAGAAATCTATGCTGTCTGCGTTTATCTATTAATGCTGCCACGCCTATATGCTCCAAATATCAATTAATTAAAGTATTATAAGATTTTTAGTGGATAGTTCACCAAAAGTAAAGTTTGTCATTTACTTGCTCTCATTTAATTCCAAACCTGAACAGAACTTAGTCAGGGTAGGTGTAATTTTTGACAAGAGTGAAAACCAGGCTGTGTGGGATAGAAGTACATCAGTGTGTTCAATGGATTGTACTGTAGTTTAATGGCATACCATGCTAATAAAAACAAGAAACCTTCACATAATTTTTTATCACTTTACTGGTTATAAAGGGGATAGTATTGGTTTTAATGGAAAATGGAATTGTTAATAGTTGGTGTTTTTTTATGTTTTTAATGGAAACCAGTAATGATCTCTATTTTTCAGCAGAGTACCGACTGTTCAGCTAATAGAACTTTAAAAAAGACTTTCAGTTGGGAAAATCAGATGTAATTTAAGAACTTTTATACCATTGTTAAGAACCATAAGTCACAGCCTTGTTTTCATCCGTGTGAAATTCAATAAGGCACATACCATGATTAAGGTCTGTTGTCATATTTTGCTGATACTACATTATTAAATTACCCTTTTTGGATGAGGTATTCCTGTTTATTGCTTATAAGAGCCAAAATGTTGTGAAATTGTGTAACTTTGGCTTTCCTGAACAGACTATCCCTCACCTTAGAATTCTCATGGCACCACCTCATTGTCTCCTCTCGGTTCCATAATAATTTTGGATTGATGTAGTAGCATTTGCCATATTCTGTGAGCATGAGCAGCTTTACTGTGGCAGTCATGAATTCCAGACTTTTTTGATTATTAATGTTCATATAGAACTCATAGTGGAAGATATGGGACTGTCAGCTAGTCCAGCAGACAGAAAAAGCAGCTAATTGGCCAGAGCTTGTGAAAACAGGGTGAGATGGCACACAGAGAGACAGCGTCTGAGCTTGGCAGGTTTCCCCTATACCACCAGCCAGTCGTCATACCTTGTTAAAATTCACTTTAATGTCTAGAGCCTCTCAGACAGACACACACACACTAGCACTCATGCATGCTTAGGCACATGCACCTGAGACTGGGATGGTTTTTGTGGGGCTGGGAGACAGAAAGTGAAAATTAAGTCAGGCATTGTCAGCAGAATATTGTCCCGGGGGGGGGGTTCAGTTCATGATGACAATTTGACAGTAAACTTTCTTAGGAAAAAATACTTGTGTGAAGTATGCAAATGCACTTTGCGGTTCAAAATATCCATATCCTCACTCAAAATTGCACTTTTTTTCCTACAGCTTCCTGGTTTATGGATGAATGTTTTTTTTTTTTTTTGTTTGTTTTTTTTAAGTTGGTTTATCTTATTGTTAGTTGCCACATTGGTCATGTGTGCATTTATCTTAATGGTGATTATTACATTTGTATATAATAATCGGTAACACTTTAGTATAGGGTCCAATTCACACTAATAACTGCTTATTAGCATGTCTATTATTAACATATTGGCTGTTTATTAGTGCTTATAAAGTACATATAATGCATGACATCCATAATCCTACCCAATACCCTAACCTTAACAATTACCTTATAAACTATTAATAAGCAGCAATAAGGCATTAATTGAGGCAAAAGTCATAGTTAATGGTTAGTTAATAGTGAGAATTGGACCCAAAAATAAAGTGTGACCTAATAATTAGTTCATGTGACAAGGTGTGCAAGCAGGTTGCTATCATGTGATTTGAGAATGAGTCAATATGAGAAGAAATAAATGTCAAATAATATTTTAAATCTGTGAGGAAAATATTTAAAAATTAATGTGGGTAAAATGAAAATTAATGCATACTTATGTAGTGTAAAAATTATAAATAGGAAGTGAGTTTTTCAATTTGATTGAAAAAAAGCTCTGGTTTTGAATTCCAAAGAAAGTTTTGTTGTTTTATATATATATATATATATATATATATATATATATATATATATATATATATATATATATATATATATATATATATATATATATATACTGTACTTTATTGTTTTTTTTTTCTTTTACAAAGCTGCAGCCATATGTCAGTGGATGTGCATCAGTAGCAGGGATGTTTTTGTATGCATTTTATTTTGTGTATCATTGGAAAGGAAAGCAGACTGTGGATGAGAGCTGTGCGGGAGAAAACACTTCTGCTCTGTAACAGGATTTGCCACTGATGACAACCGCATCAAGCACACAGCAACACATTAAAAACTTCAAATTCCAGTGTGACATCGCCACTCATTATATCACGCCCAGCTGCTCTTGTTTGAATGAAAAGGCTCTGAGCCTTTTAAGGATCCTGACCATGCTTTCTGTATGCAACACCTACAAAGATCAAGTAAAAATTGTAATGAAAACCATTAGAATTAACAGCAATTTTTACTGTCTGAAGGATTGACAGCCACTTCCCTGCTAAGATGGAAGTGTTTTTTTTGCTGAGGACCAGTTCGAGGTGCTGCAGATGACGCTTCTAGTGTGAGTCATTACATCCTGATATCTCTCTCTTTCAGCCCCGTGTGCAATGCCGTATTTATTGCTTCAGAAATGAATCAATTTGATTGATTGCCTTCATCACTGATAATGGCCCCTTTCCTCTTGGGAGCCAGAGATGAAGCTGTTGGCACTTTTAAAGAGCCTGTCGGTCATAATATTCACTGTACATAAAGTATCGAGTTAAAAGATGGTGTAGCGGCATCATTATACGTATACTCAAAGTTACATTTTATTCATTAGCCAGGTCTGAATCCACCTCTGACGTTTGTACAAAATTGATCCAGAATTCCATTTGTTAGGGGCCAACCTTGTAATTGTGCCCACCCCACCCCTTTTCCTCTCATAAGTAAACATGTCATACCACCTTTGCCTTCTGCCAACAGAGAACAACCACTAATTTCTTTGCTGCCTCATTTATTCTTGCCTTCTTAATATTCCCTTTCTCAGACAATGTTTTTGATAAGGTTCATTTCTATTCAGAATGGTGCACCCAGGGGACTGGATAAACGCAGAGCTTTAATGGGGTGGGAAACAAAAACCAAAAGTAATGTTATTTAGAGTATAAGATTTGAATAAGATGGCATACACCAATTAAGCCCATTCTGGTGCTGCGACACTCGCGAGGAATGCATAAACGGGTTTCTTCCTGAAATCCTGTGCGCATGCAAAACTTTTTTTTTTTCATTAAACTTCAAAACGTGCAGTCAGGCATTCTGCGGGTGCACGCGGGGACTCAGAATTGGTTATGAGGTGATCTCCGTCTGTGATATTTATGAGCAGCTCTTGGTTTGTAGGCAATGGTAGCTCTGTCAAGCCACGCACATGGTTTTTCTCCCTCTGGTGAAACACATTTGTGTAATGCAGGTGGTGGTTGTTTATCTGTGAGCTTATTCGTCATTTTACAGTCTCTATATTTCAAATGTTCTGAAAGCTTGATTAAAACAAGGTGGGTTTGTGTGTTAGCATGTTGCATTGTTTATAGGGAGGGCTGTAGGGGTGATTCTAGAGCCTCACACATCTAGAGGGGTCAACAAAAATTACAGTAGGGTTCATGTATAAATTCATGTATTATACATAAATAATGATACCACAAACCTTGCTTTGTGTAAGTGTTATATTAGTTTTAATGATATACCAAGAGTCGCACAAACATAAATAACATATGGAAGCCTATTTCTGTAAAAAATTTAATTGTGAGATAAAATTAAAAATGAGAATAAAGTCATATTGAGACATATAAAATAACAAATATGAGAAATAATGCATATAATGCAATAATGGTTGCATTGCAAAATGTCAAAAGTTACAGTTATATTTAAATATTGCATTTTCAAGAAAAAAGTTATATTTATGATAGTAAATTTGCAAGATCGCATTGTGAGATTAAAATATTGCAATTACACGAAACAAAGTTACATTTATCAGAGATAAATTTGCAACGTTAAATTGCATTTACACTATAAGATGTAAAGCCACTTGAGATTTAAATATTGCAATTACAAGAATCAAAGGTGCATTGCAAGATCTAAATTATAAATTATTGTCAACTCACTTATTATTAATGTCATTCTGTAATGGGAACTTTAATTGTAGTTCTATATGATCCTTTAGAGACTTCAGCTGTCCTCATTCAATGCATTTGCTTGGAGAGAGCAGTACTTTATTCCAATTTTTTTGTATTCCAAAGACAAATAAGAAAGAACATAGTCATACAGGTTTAGAACAACATGAGATCGATTTTAATTTCTGGAACCAAACTTTATTAACATGCAGTAGAGCAATGAGCAGTCTCTGTGATTCGGAAAACCACTGTGGTGGATTCATGGGTGAGGGATGACAGAGACAGTTGATAACATTGCAGGAACCCACAGCAATTTTTGGACTTGAGTTCCTTGCTTAAGGGCTCACAACACTGGTCAGGGATAGACACTATAGGAAGCCAGCATCCCTTCAGTAGTATGCTGGCATTCACCAGTATGCCGCTTCACACCAATAATCAAGTCATGGATGCTGAGCTCTCTCACACTGCACTACACCATTATTATTCATGAGCTTATTTTCCCTATGTCTTTGCGGTGCCTTTAAGAAGCCCCAGGTAAAGATTCACCTGGGCCATTGCACTGTTTGCTGAAGAAAATAGAATTTGGTCATAAGATAATAACTTGGCGAATGATTTTGTATCATCAGCTTCCTGCAGTTACATCCTGATTGGCAGCTGTTTAATCCCTCTTGGACATTTCAAGGGGAGATTGTTTTTTTTTTTTTTTTTTATTGCTTTAGCATTATAGAAGTCTAGAAGACACTGGATGAAGGTACTTGGTTCTTTTTATTTAATTTAATTTTATTATTTTATTTAATTTTTAATTTGATTTTTTTTTTTTTTTATTGTAGTCTGTTATTAAAAGAATAGTTCTCCAAAAAATGGAAATTTACCCACCCTCAGATCATCCAATATAATCAGCTTGTTTTTTTCCCATTGGAAAAAATTTAGCATTACATCACTCGCTTAAGAATGGAACTTCTACAGTGAATGGCTGCAGAGAATGAGAGTTAAAACAGCTGATAAAAACATCTTGTGACGTGAAAAGCTGTGTGTTTATAATAAATCCATTGTTATGGTGTTTTAACTTCAAAAAGTTGATTCTGGACAAAATATGAGTCCATAATAACACTTCCTCCAGTGAAAAAGTCCATACCCTGTTGTCCTCCCACATTAAAATTCACAGACATATTTCTTTAGAACTGTTTAGTCCTTTTTTAATTTTTTGGTAAATGGTGCTTGATCTGTGCATGTTTCTTTGCCGATTCAGACTACGTAGATAACTTTTTCAATATTACAGATGGAGGACTCATATTTTGGCCTGAAGCAACAGTTTGAAGTTAAAAATGTCTTTAAAAATGGTTATTTCAAACACTCAGCTTTTTGCTTTACAAGATGTTAATTTATGGACTTGAGTTATGAAGGTTATTTATGGATTGTTGTGATGTTTTTATCAGCTGTTTGGACTCTCATTCTGATGGCACCCATTCACTGTAGAAGATGAATTGGTGAGAAAGTGATGTAATGCTTATTTTCCATAAACTGAGAAGAACGTAAATGGAGAAAAAGTCTTACTTCTTATGAACTGACTCATAATAAAGGAAAGGTTTTTCCAGCTTTTTAGATCATACAATTTTACAGCTTATACTCGTTTGTTTGGCTCATTTATTTTCTTAATTTTACAAAAGAAATGAGCTCTCATCTCCCACATGAACACCCCAGATCAATGCATCTGGACCATGTGTGCTATAACCACCAAACCACAACTCAAGAAGGAGTTTTAATTCCAAGGTGTATCACCTTAAAAAAAAGAACCTCAGTATTTTTTAAAAGACAGTCAATACTGAGTCAGGCAAAGGCTTAGTCTCTGATGGCATATCTAGGAGACAAAAACAGGACTTGTGTCCACATCCTTCTTCTTTAATTGGTTAAATTAACGGTTAAGATGTGGTTTGTGTCAGCAGTTCAAGTTCAGTAAGAAGTTTCTTGCCCTCTCTGTCTCTGGCTTTCTCATTCATAATAGTGTTCTTCTTTAACTTTTTTTTCTTGTTTGTTGTATTCTTTGCTGGAAATGGAATTTTGAATGTATTTAGAAATAATTTCATTACTAGAATTTTATGTATATGGAGAAAACAAAATTAAATAGTATTTTCATGTTGTTGTTTTTTTAGCATATTTCAACAATTGCAGTTTGATTAAAAATTACATGCAGTAAAAAATCTGATTCTGAAGTTATATTTAAAAACATATTTTAAAAAGTTTTTAAGATATGTTATATTTTCCTTTTTTTTATTTTCTCACTTATCTAATACTTTGCTCTTACTGTTGTCTCTCCTTGGTAAATAATGGTGCTAAATGTTGAATATTATGAACATTAAAAAATGTTGGTATGATAGAAATGCTTTCATATTTTGGACAGCTGTAATTTGTGTAAAAAAAAAATAGTTTATGGTTATTTCTATTCATTAAATAATCCTGGGGAAAAAAAATGTATCATGGTTTCCACAAAAATATTAAGCAGCACAAATGTCAAAATTAATAACAAGGAGAAATTATTTTTAACATTAAATCAGCATATTAGACTGATTTCTGAAGGATCATGTGACACTAAAGACTGGATTAATGACTGTTGAAAGATTCTCCTTTACCATTTCAGAAATAATTTCCATAAAATATATTAAAATAGAAAACATTTATTTAAAATTGTAAGATATATCCTAATCTTCATTTTTACGGCACTTTTGGTCAAATAAATGCAGCCTTACACTGTGTCTATACCGTAAACAATACTTTAGCAAAATACTAGGCTATAGAACCCATTATAATCAGTGATGCTGTCTTCACTGGATATGGTGCGACACTACAACACAACACATTTTTGATTGTAAACTGCTGCTTCGTTCTATTTATGATTTACTGACAAAAGTTCAAATTATTTGGTTGCTTTGTCGTGATGTCTCTAGCATAGACAGACTTTAGCTGTTCTGGCACAACACAACAATTGTCGCGACCGGTGAAGACACGGTGTTAATAAGCATAAGAGCCTCAAAACAATTCAAAATCTTACCAACAATTTGAATAATTAGAAATGCATAAACAGCTTTCAAGGCAGAGTAACAATAAGTAAAAAAAAAAAAATTGGTAATCTTAACAAAGTACTCCGAAGTCAAATAAACACCTGATACAAAAACCGCTACTTTTACCACTTAGCTCACCATCTCACACTGCAGATATTAAACCATCAGCACTTCCTGTTTCTCTGGAGTCCCTCTTTACCTTATTCCACTCCAAAGCTTAACTGCGCTTTTGAGTTTGGGTTTTGACGCCTCTGGGTGTACGCAAGAGAGCCTCTAAAGCAGTGAAAGACCCTCTGTGACTCTTTTATGGTCATGCAGGGATGCCAGGGGCAGAAATGGGAGGTGTTTGCTGCTGTGTGTTTTCATCCGCGTGTAAGTGAGCCATTCGTGTGAAAAACGCTGTGTCATGATGAGTCAGCTCACCCCGGGGCTGTTAGCGTAGAAGATGAGACATGTGTGAGTGCCCTCGCTCCTCTAACAATCTCTCTCGAGCTCCCCATGCTCATCCACCAACGCGTCCCCCCTCAAAGAGCGCAGCCATTCACCAAAACATGCTTTCAAGAGGACAAGATCGAGTGGACAAGTGTAGCCTCTTTTAAAACTGACCGGAGGTGCAGCACGCACCACTTTGTGGCCGCTCCTGGTCGCCTTGATTCATTGTTATTACAGAATGGAGGAAAGCTTGTTATTATATCCGCAATGGCAGGCTGTGGCGTTTCCTGCATTCCCTCCCTCTCTTCGGTGCCTCCAGCAGGGCGAGCTAAGCACTGATTCTTTCAGAGCTCAAGTCCGTTTGACCACCGGACTGAATAAGCGACGGCCTGCTGAAAGATTTGTTCAGGGGGTGATTAAGTTGCTCCATCTGCTCCACGGGGGTCATATTTTTCCCTTTCGTACATCCAGCCGTGCTGATAGACGTCTGAAAAAAGCCTTGTGGATCTCAGTGTGTGGCCCATCAGAGCTAACTCAAGGCTTAAGGCCTTGAAATAACCAAAGCTCAATTGTTTTTTTTTTCCTTTTCTTGTTTTTTTTTTCCTGCAGGTTTGTCGAATATTCATTCTACATCTTTTATCAGCTTCTTCCATAAACTTCAGGTTTTTTGTTTGTTACAGTTGAGGAAATCTTTGCAAGTAGTTTTGCTTATTCATCTGACAGGCTGTGACTTTAAATCTGTGTCTGGGCTGTTAACTGTCAAAACGGTAATCGGTCGAGCTGTTTGGTCATTTGTGTTTATCTGGGAATCATCAGGAAGAGATTCTGCCTGTTTTTCCCTTCGTCTGTCCATCTGTTCGCTCTCTCCCCATCTCTCTCGCTTTCTCTCTGTGTGATTAAGAGCAGCGTTTGAGAGGCCACTTGACGGCACCCATCACCCTGTTGTTCCTCAAGTTTTAATGAGCACTTTAAACTCCCAGAGGAACCCAAATGAGCGGTTCCCATCGGTAATTATTCCTAACACTGCCATGAATATGCATGCAGAAGTCCCAGCTGGGCCCAACACTCTTTACATCCAAACACCAGCTCAAGCTCAGAGGTCTTGCATGCTTTTACCTCAGTTATACACCATTTAAAATGGATGGGCAAGCATGACAAACACAGCCAATATGTTGACTAATCACTAATCACTTTGCCATTTATTTTTCTTCAAATATTTTTTTAAAGTATACAGTATAAAGTGAAATCCTGCTGTCCTATTGGTTATTTAACAAGGGAAAAGAAAGCCAAAATCATTAAAGGGATAGTTCACCCAAAAATGAAAATTCAGTCATTAATTACTCAATCTTCATTTATCTCCAGAACACAAATTAAGATATTTTTGATAAGATCTGCTGCTGCATAGACATCAACATAACTGACACGTTCACAGCCCATAAAGGTAGTAAGGACATTGTTAAAATAGTCCATGTGACATCAGTGGTTCTGTATACAGACGATGAACTAAGAGAGAAGGCCGTTCTATATCAGAACGCTGGCTTCTGTATCAGCAGCAGCGCGTGCATAAGTTGTGGTAAAAGTGCAGCAAAAACTGGCATGGAAGAGAAGATATTGTTGAATAAAGTAATTCTTTTTGTTTTCTTTGTGCACAAAAAGTATTCTAATCGCTTCATAACATTACAGTTTAACCACTGATGTCAAATGGACTATTTTAACAATTTCCTTACTACCTTTCTGGGCTTTGAACGTGTCAGTTTCATTGCTGTCTATTAGAGGTGATTTTAATCGCTACCATAGACATCAATGTTTATCTCCTAACTATAAACTTTCATCCCAGTATTTCTATGTTAATATGAATGACTGGAAGACAGAGATGATACTGTGTGGTTGAATAGACTGTTGTATAGACTGTGAAGTTGTTACCTAAACATTGTAACTGCTCTCTATGTGTCAGCGGCAGCGCGAACACAGATTTGAATGTTTCAGTTATGCTTTTTCTAAAGTTTAAAAGACACGGGTAAATCATTGTCATTTAGAAAGTAGATCGCATGGGTGTCTGAATCTTGATCACAATCTTTTAGAGATTAATTTTACAAATCTACTGTCTATGCAGGATCAGGAAGCTCTCGGATTTCATAAAAAATATTTTAGTTTGAGTTCCCAAGAAGTTTGGTAAGACATTATGGTAAGTAATTTATTACAGAATTGTAAGTTTTTGTGTGAACTTTCCCTTGAAGACGTAGATCCCTGCTCATTTCTCAGTGTGAACAGTGTTTTGCTTAAGAAAAAAAAGGCAGAATACTTAAAAATATGTCAAGCTACAAATGAGATTTCATCAGCAGGCTGATGTTTTGTTTTTATTTTTCCTGAGTATTTCACACATTTCATGGAGACTTTAAAATATGGTATGTTTTAACAAATCAGTTTAATTCAGTGGGTTTAATTTATTCAACATTTACTCTTTTCACTTTAAAATTGTGAACACATGTCCACACACTCTGAATTGTATCCACTTTCTAGACTGTCATCACTAATTTACGTCAGATCAAATTTTTCATGTCTTTTTGGTGAAAGCTGTAAGATTGAGGGAACAGAAGAATGAGGAATTCCTTTGAAAAGCCTTTTTAAAGGTTAAAAATTCTTTTTTTAATCACTGTGTGTTAGCGCTTGTGTTTCACATGACAAACTTTGTTGAAAAGAGCCGTGTGTGTATTTCTGCTCCTGTGACTCATTAGCCAGATCTTCTGTGCAAAATAACTTTCAAATAAAAGTTATTTTTTCTGTAATGCAAAGCTGACAGAGAAAGTTGAATATGAGTGATCTTTTTGTGTGAACTGAGGAGAACAACTGTCTGAACTCTGGTTCGTGGAAGGGTTATGAAGCTTGGGTCCGTAATGTCTTTCATTTGTATTTTCTCTTTGTATATTTCTGTCCCGCTCTCTCTATCTCTGTCGTGACTTCAGATACAAGCGGTTTTCCGAGCGTCTGGCACAGCTGGAGGAGGCAGAAGGGGCCTTTGATTACTTCACACTGAGCTACCAGTTGTTCGGAATTCAGCGGCGATCCGACAACAGTCTGGTCCTTAGGGAATGGGCACCGGGAGCGGAGGCCGTCTTCCTGACTGGGGATTTCAGTAAGTGTCAACATTTAGAGACCTCTGTTGGTTACATCCAGACACAGACCCTTCCTAATAGACAGATTTATGAAGCAAAGTACAAGCGGTTTATTGTTTCCAAAGAAACATGCTTTCATTTCAGGCAGCTATTGCTTGAAATTCTCTTTGCGTTTGCAGGGTGAGGAATCTGCTGAGTTTACATTGAGTGATTTTTTTAAGCCGTAATGATGTGTGTTGCCAATTGTGTGCTTGTCTGGATTGTTTACAAGTAGTCTGACAGTATTGTTCTTTTAGAGACAGAGAGGACGAGAGTTGGACTGATTTTCTGTTGTTAAGTTTTACTCCATTAAAAGCCGATTTGGAGTCTGTTAGAAGCAGGGTTCAAGATAAGGCTCAATTCCTTCTAATCTTGAAGTAACAGGAACACATCCTGCAGTTTGCGTTGTCCCGACTGTCAAGCTTCACCACTGTGTCTGAAAATTAAACTGATGCCCTGGTGGTAAAGTGTGACAGAGATCGATTGATTTTCATCCAAGCTTACATATGGAAGAAAGTCCTCGGTCATATGCAAACTAGTCACAATTATACTTTAACATTGCTTGTCAATTAAGGTCACAAAGGAATTAGTATTAACAATACTGTAAACAGTTGTTCCCTTTCAGTCGGTCACTCTCGACGCCACGTCGGTGACCGACGAATATGGGATATCGCTTCGATAGACCAATCTACTTCGAGTGTAAACTAAACGAGCCAATGCACATTGGCATGCAATTATTGCATCCAGCTGCCGCTGATCACTGCGTGAGTATAAGAGGGCAGCAGGTGCAATGCATACCAGCTTTTCGCTTCGGAGCCGAGCGTTAGTATCGCTCTGCTCAACTGTGTCTGCTGTGAACTACGAGTTCAGCACGCTCTCGGAAGCTTCGTGTGTTGGCGAGACGGCGCTTCAGCGGCGGTCGTTCCTGTGTCGAGTGGATTGCACACTTCAGGCTGCATTACCCCTGTCGTGTTGCAAACGGCCAATTCCCCTGTGCGCCTCAGCACTAAAAGAGCATTTCCTAAAGAGCAAATTTCTCTAAAAGAGCTTCACGGGTGCGTCTTTGTAAAGACGACGGATCGTCCTTGTAAGGATGCCGTTTCACCCGTGCGTTTCTGGGTGCGGTCGTTACCTGGCAACGGGTGATGGTCACGATCGCTGCCTCACGTGTCTGGGCGTCGAGCACGCTGAGGTGGCTTTTGTGGATGAGTCATGTTCTCACTGCGGGAATATGACCATCTCGGAGCTGCGAACCAGGCTCCGCTACCTTCAGGGGGGCGGAGTCCCGCTGCCGCGGCCGCGATCTGGGGCTCGTTCTGGCGGCCGACAGACGAGAACCACTTCCGGCAGTAGCG
This sequence comes from Carassius carassius, assembly GCF_963082965.1. Taxonomy (NCBI): domain Eukaryota; kingdom Metazoa; phylum Chordata; class Actinopteri; order Cypriniformes; family Cyprinidae; genus Carassius; species Carassius carassius. The sequence continues at coordinate 12,836,337 of NC_081799.1, forward strand.
CGGATGGTTTGAGGGTCACAGTGGTGGCAAAACCTTCAGGGAACCAACCCTCTGGGGCCCACCACTCCTCTTGCACCTCCGATCCAGTGGAGCAACCCACGGAACGCACTGGGCCCTCTACAGCGAGTGTACCAGTGGTATCCAGTGGGCCTCCCCCCGACCAGATGTCGATCTCAGCATCGGAGGGAGAGCTGTCGGACGAAGATTCGGCTGCGCTGCCACCCTATGGGATGGTGGCAAGGCCTGAGTCGGACCCCGAAATGTCAGCTATGCTTTCCCGGGCCGCTGAGAGGGTAGGGCTCGAGTGGAATCCGCCACCGCGTCCCGAGCCCTCGCGGCTGGATGATTGGTTTCTCGGGGTGGCGCACGCTGGTTCTCAGCGCCCCACCCCAGTGCCTTTCTTTCCGGAAGTGCATGACGAGCTCACCAGGTCGTGGATGGCACCTTTTACTGCCAGAAACCGGCCGGTGGGCTCCTCCTCCCTCACCACCCTCGATGGCGGTGCAGCGAAGGGGTATTCGGGAATCCCGTCGGTGGAGCGGGCGGTAGCGATGCAATTGTGTCCTAAGTCCGCCTCCTCCTGGCGTGGAGACCCGGTGCTTCCTTCCCGGGCCTGTAGGCACTCGTCTGGTCTGACCGGCAGTGCCTATACGGCTTGCGGCGAAGCTCCGGACCTCACTCATCCTCCTCCTTCGCCAGATGGCAGCAGCGGGCGGTTCGAGAGCGTCAACAAAGGCCCTACTCACGCACCCTCTGCCAACCCGTGGAACCAGGTGAGCCCTGCACCCCACACTCGCACCACACTCCGGCCTGCTCACAAGCCGCCCGAGTTGGGTCCCTGTGTTCCACCTCGCTGCCCCACTGTGGTTCCGCTGGTCCCGCTTGTACGGTTTTTAGGCGCCTGGTCAGCGCTACCCAGCCCGTCTCGCTGGCTTCTGCGAACCATCAGCCTCGGCTATGCGATTCAGATCGCCCGGCTCCCCCCCAAGCTCTGCGGTGTCCGCTCCACTACAGTGAAAGCGTCCGATGCCCCTGTCCTGCGGGAAGGGATCGCAGTCCTACTGGCGAAGGACGCGATAGAGCCGGTCCCTCCAGCCGATATGAGGATGGGGTTTCACAGCCCGTTCTTCATTGTACCCAAGAAAGGCGGTGGGTTACGGCCGATCTTGGATCTGCGAGTTTTGAATCGGGCCCTCGATCGGCTACCATTCAAAATGTTGACACAGAAACGCATTTTCGGGTGCGTCCGTCCCCAAGATTGGTTTGCAGCGATCGACCTGAAGGACGTGTACTTTCATTTGTCTGTCCTTCCGCGCCACAGACCTTTTCTGCGGTTTGCGTTCGAAGGACTGGCATATCAGTACAAGGTCCTGCCCTGCAGGCTGTCCCGGTCTCCCCGTGTCTTTACGAAAGTCACGGAGGCAGTTCTCGTTCCTCTCAGAGAGCAGGGTGTTCGCATTCTCGACTACTTAGACGATTGGCTGATACTAGCACAGTATCGAGATCAGTTGTGCGAGCACAGGGATGTGGTGCTCCGGCACCTGAGCCTGTTGGGCCTTCAGGTCAGCTCGGAAAAGAGCAAACTCCCGTGGAGGATCTCTTTTCTCGATATGGAGTTGGATTTGGTCGAACAGACAGCACGCCTCACAGAGGAACGTGCGCGGTCGGTGCTAGCCTGCTTGAATACGTTCAAGAGCAGGACAGCGGTCCCACTGAAACTCTTTCAGAGGCTCCTGGGGCATATGGCGGCCATGGCGGCACTTACACCGCTCAGCCTATTACATATGAGACCGCTCCAGCACTGGCTTTATGGCCGAGTCCTGAGGTGGGCGTGGAAGCGCGGCACTCACCGGGTCCAAGTTACACCGGCCTGTCGCCAAACCCTCACTCCGTGGTCAGATCTTGCATTTCTCCGGGCAGGGGTGCCCCTAGAGCAGATCTCCAGGCATGCTGTGGTTTACACGGATGCCTCCACCACCGACTGGGGGGCCACGTACAACGGGCATGCAGTCTCAGGGGTTTGGACGGGCCCGCAGCTGCAGTGGCACATCAATTGCCTAGAGTTGCTAGCAGTACACCTTGCCTTGAACCGTCTCAAAGGTCTCTTGTGAGGCAAGCATGTGCTGGTCCGAACGGACAACACTGCGACCGTTGCGTACATCAACCGACAAGGTGGTCTGCGCTTCCGTCGCATGTCGCAACTCGCTCGCCACCTCGTCCTTTGGAGTCAGAAGGTTCTGAGGTCACTTCGTGCCGTTCACATTCCAGGCCTGCTCAGTCGTACAGCCGACGAGCTGTCTCGAGCAATGCTCTCGGGAGAATGGCGACTCCATCCCCTGACGGTCCAGCTGATTTGGAGATGGTTCGGAGCCGCTCAGGTAGACCTGTTTTCTTCTCCAGAGACCTCTCACTGCCAGTTGTTCTACTCCCTGACCGAGGGAACTCCCGGCACGGACGCTCTGGCACACAGCTGGCCTTGGGACCTACGCAAGTAGGCGTTTCCCCCAGTGAGCCTTCTCGCACAGACACTGTGCAGAGTCCGGGAGGACAAGGAGCAAGTCTTGCTAGTAGCGCCGTATTGGCCCATGTGGACCTCGTTCCCCGAACTAGTGCTCCTTGCGACAGCCCCTCCTTGGCCAATTCCTCTGACGAAGGATCTACTGACTCAGAGACGGGGCACCATCTGGCACCCGCGTCCAGACCTCTGGAAACTCCATGTCTGGTCCCTGGACGGGACGCAGAGGTTCTAGGTGACCTACCCCAAGAGGTAGTGAACACCATCACTTCGGCAAGAGCACCGTCTACGAGACACGCTTACGCCTTGAAGTGGAACCTGTTCGTTGAGTGGTGTTCTTCTCGTCGAGAAGACCCCCGAAGATGCCCGATTGCGGTCGTGCTATCCTTTCTGCAGCAAGGGTTGGAGCGAAGGCTGTCTCCCTCCACCCTCAAAGTCCAGGTTGCCGCTATTGCTGCGTACCATGACCCCGTGAATGGGAAGTCTCTGGGTAAGCATGACCTCATCGTCAGGTTCCTTAGAGGGGCCAGGAGGTTAAATCCTTCCCGCCCCCCCTGTATACCCTCTTGGGACCTGTCTCTAGTGCTTAAATCACTACAGCAGGGCCCTTTCGAGCCTTTGCATTCAGTTGAGCTAAAGTTTCTTTCATTGAAAACTCTGCTCCTGCTTGCACTGGCCTCCATCAAGAGGGTAGGGGACCTGCATGCATTTTCGGTCGACGATTCGTGCCTACAGTTTGGGCCGGCTGACTCCCAGGTAATCCTGAGGCCCCGGCCTGGCTACGTGCCCAAGGTTCCCACAACACCCTTCAAAGACCAAGTGGTGAACCTGCAAGCGCTGCCCCTGGAGGAGGCAGACCCAGCCCTGGCTTTGCTTTGTCCCGTCCGAGCATTAAGGTGCTACGTAGACCGGACACAAAGCTTCAGGACCTCAGACCAGCTCTTTGTCTGTTACGGAGGCCGGCAGAAGGGGAGTGCCATCTCTAAGCAGAGGATGGCCCACTGGATTGTGGATGCCATAACCCTGGCTTATCAGGCTCAGGATGTGCCCTGCCCGTTCAGGTTGCGAGCTCACTCAACTAGAAGTGTTGCATCCTCCTGGGCGCTGGCTCGTGGCGCCTCGCTGACAGATATTTGTAGAGCTGCGGGCTGGGCGACCCCTAACACGTTTGCTAGGTTCTATAGCCTTCGTGTAGAGCCGGTATCCTCCTGTGTTCTCACCTCAAACGGGTAGTGGCACTGAGAGGCCCCGGTTAGTGTCGGCTTGCTTAAACCGCTCCAGAGTGTCCGTATTGTAGACCCTGTTGAGATCCTCCATCACCCTAAGCAGCTGGACGCAGCGGAACGTCCGGCGCCAGACCTTCATGATGAATCTGTGAGAACCATGGAAGGGTGGGTTCCATATTGAGACCTAAGCGGTACTCATATGTGTATAGTCCACGGTATAGCCTTAGAGCCCGTGTTTCCCCGGCAGACTTCTGCCTTCCCAAGAGGGTTCTAATCACCTCAAATTTCTCCGTATACTCCTAAACGGATGCTATATGTGTATTTGCCTCCGAGACCTCCTTCAGGAAGGATGGGGCTTCCGCAGCGTCCCGGCTCCAAGCGGACCGGGTACGTTTTCCCAGTGTTATCCAATCTCACCCAGTGAGGTAGTGCTTTGACAATGGTGAGTGGAGCTACTTGTTCTGAGCCCCGGCCTACACCTAATAGGGGCGCAGGCGGCTCGCACAGGGCACTGGAAGGGGCAGCACCCATGGCGCTTTGATAGGGATCCCATATTCGTCGGTCACCGACGTGGCGTTGAGAGTGACCGACTGAAAGGGAACGTCTCGGTTACGTATGGTAACCCTCGTTCCCTGAAGGAGGGAACGGAGACGCCACGTCCCGTCGCCATGGTTGCTGTACCGCCGCTGAGCTGCCGGGTCCCCGGCTCGGCTCCTCAGCGAAAAACTGGTATGCATTGCACCTGCTGCCCTCTTATACTCACGCAGTGATCAGCGGCAGCTGGATGCAATAATTGCATGCCAATGTGCATTGGCTCGTTTAGTTTACACTCGAAGTAGATTGGTCTATCGAAGCGATATCCCATATTCGTCGGTCACCGACGTGGCGTCTCCGTTCCCTCCTTCAGGGAACGAGGGTTACCATACGTAACCGAGACGCTACTTTGTATAAGCATGATTTTTCGTGCATTCTTAAAAATAATTTTAACACCTTTACTGTCCCTTTTGATCGATTTAATGCATTTGTGTTAAATTAAAGTATTCTTTTTATAATAATAAAGAAAAACCTTCCCCAAAGGCCACTGCATCCCTAGATGTCACTGTCATTTTTACAGTGCTAACACCTAAAAGAGGCTCAATATTGGCTGACACATGAACAGTGCTATCAGTGAACACAATTCATTTTTAGTGAATTTCACTCTCAGTGTTCATGTCTTTTCCAACTTCATGTCCAGATGGTTGGTCACATATGTGCATTAAGCATGAAACGTGCATGAGACAACTTTGATGTGATGTTCAAAGCTTTCTGCTTCAGTGCTACTTGAATAACTGTCAGACAGAGAGAAGAAAAGACAGAATGTGTAGCAAGAGGGAACAACAAAAAAGAAATATTATGTGAAAAAAAAGATCAATAATTGAATGCGAAATATGTAATCTAACCAGAATGATGATGCCAGTTAGTAGCTGAATTAAATTATACAGTTGATGTTGTGGTATTACAGCAAAAATGTTAAAAAAAATTTTTTTGTTTTTTTTAATGAACAGGTAATGTAGTTGTTATTTTCCTAGTTACAATTAAATTTATTTATTTATTGTAGCGCACATATTTCAGGTCATGCCATGTGATTAGAAATGATTAGGAAAACATTTACATTTTGTATTATTATTATTTAACTTTGTTTTTTCAATTACTTTTTAGTTTAGTTTTAGTTATTTAAAACCAAATATATTTATCAGATTCTTTCTGATTGTTGTAATTCATTATTTCACTTCGTTTTAACCATTGTTTGTACTTTAGTGTCATTTTAGTTTTCTTTTTTTTTAATGAAAATGCTTTCCATAATTATTTAGTTTTTGAGTTTTATAATAACTCCTATTTGATCCAGCTTCTACAAACAGCAACCCAAGACAAACTCCACTCTGAGGGAGCACTGCTAGCATTTTGGCGGGTTTCACGCTTTTTGCCATAATATTTTATTCTCTTTTTGGTGAGAACCTCTTTCTTTACTGTTTGTGTTTCCTTCACCTTTCTCTTGTGCCTCTGTTCCTCACAAACAAAGCATCTCAACGTATCCTTCACGCTCTGCCTCAGTGCTCAGTTTTTTCCTCCGAGAGAGTAGTTGTTGCTGGAAAATTTAAGTTGAAGTTGTTGTTTTTTTCATTCTTTTTTTATTCCTTTCCTCTAAGCCGACGTCTGTTTTGACCCATTGCTGTCGTTGTGTCTCAGAGTGAAGCTCTTAGCTGTCAAAGGCAGGAGTGGGAACATCTGATACCTGTTCTGAGCTCACGGATCACATATTCTGTCAGTGGAGTCAGCCTGCAGTCCCTGTGTAGAGTCGACCAATAGGAAAGGGACCACTTTGTGTCAGTTAATATTGTCAGGAAGAGATCTTAAAGTTCCTGTTTAAAAACTGTGTCTGCTCTCCTGTCTCGTCCTTCCCTCCGACCTTCTCACCTCCTTTGGCTGATGGAAAGGTGTGACAGTGTCTTCAATAAAAGAGAAAGCCAGAAAACACGTTCCCTGCTTCTGCACGCACGCATAAATCATAAGGACACATGTACCGAGACCATTCAGGGTGTGCTGGGTATATGCAACTAAAAAAATATAGCAAGATTTCAAGGATTAGTTGCCCCAAAAGTGAATATTTTATTCTATGTACAGTATTTACCCTCATGTTGTTCTAAACCCAAAAAGTAAATCATGCTGGCAGCCAAATAGATGAGAGAAGTAGTGATGTTCAATTTGTGAATGAATCATTCTTTTGAGTCTAATCTATTCATTGAATCGGTTGATGTTCACAAAGCCAGTCACATTGACTCATCTGTAATCATTATATACCTGGTTCACAAAGCTGGCCGGTCGCCATGATTTTGGCAAGTAAGACATGTTCCTGGATCAACATCTTTTGTTGATCTTGGATCAACATAAATGTCTAAAAATATGGACTTAATCCAATCTCTAACCCTACCCATAATTTATTCCTAAAATCAGTGTTAGATGATAGCTGATTAACAAACATGTAGAAGCACCTAACCTTGATTGTAAGCCTAAGACAGATATTTCCTGAAAAGTTATCCCTCAATTCTGATTGAAAGGAATGTTGTTCCAGGATCAACAAGCACATGTTGTACTTGAGGAAATCAAGTTCACCTTTCATTCACAAATCAAACTGATTCAACTCATTTACTGAATCACTTCCATCACTGTCTGTTCCGATTCACCAAACTGGTCTAAATGATTCACTCATGAATCATACTGGTTCAGTTCTGAAGTATACTGTGCAGAGAGAATAATGGCTTGAATTTCAGTGTTTTCAACATTTATTTCTCAAGATGAACTCACTTAGTGAATAATAAAGGCCCCGGTATACTTCAAACAAAGTTCGTTTTCGTTCTTCGTCTGGGGGCAAAAAAAAAGTTTGAAAAAACTGAGCGACGGTATACTGTTTCCAAACATGCCAACACCCCCGCGCTGCTGGAGGCAGGGTGTAGATTAATGTAAACATGACTTGCGACGCTCGCGCGTATCCCCTAAACACAACAACAATGAAATTATGAAGTGTAGACAATCTAGGTGTGAGACAAGCACCAATGGTCAGAATATTATAGACAAAAGAATAATGTTTCGCAGCAGTTCAGAGTCAAGTATCATGTCAAGTCAAGTCAAGTCTGCTTTATTGTCAATTCTTCCACATGTACAGTACATACATACAGAGAATCGAAACTGCCTTACTCTCGGACCCCCGGTGCATACAGATAACATTAACAGTAGAGCCTAAAAATCTAGATCAAATATAAAATGTAGATACAACTATACAATAAGGGAATGTAAAAAAGACATATAATAAAATTTAAAATAAAGTTAAATTAAGCAGTGCAAGGCACATGGCATAATGTTTACAATACAAAAGAACCATAATCAGTCATTTATGGGAAGTGTAAATGTCTCATAGTCTTTAGCATGATGTGAAAAAAATATATTGGAGTCAGTTTGTTACTTTATTTGATTAGTGTTAATTTATTATATTAAACTGGATAAATTGTTACACCTTTTATATTGTGTGGTGTCTTGATTTACTTTTGATCAAAACAAAGGTTTATTATTGTATTCGATAGAAAAGAGAGTTCTCTGCGCTTCTGTAATCCACAGACAAACTGGTGCAACCAGGGCAGGACAAAACAATTCAAACAAAAGGAATCGCCGGTGCAGCACAGATGTCTACTGATTAAATTATTTATTAAAGGTGCATAACAAAAAATAAATGACTAACGTTTCGATGTGGTTACATCTTCATCAGAGTCCTAGAGTCCTCAAGGACTCTGATGAAGATGTAACCACATCGAAACGTTAGTCATTTATTTTTTGTTATGCACCTTTAATAAATAATTTAATCAGTAGACATCTGTGCTGCACCGGCGATTCCTTTTGTTTATTATTGTATGTTCGTTTGGCATTTCATTTATTGTATACCCTTTAAATTCACTTATTGAAAGAACAGCAGCAGCAGCAACAGTATGGTGTAACATTTATTTGAAACATGTATTTGGTACTTGCTACCACTGATGCAGTTCAACTCGCTAAGAGAATCTCGTTCTGTTTGTCTCTTTTTGTTTACAAAACTTGTCTGAATGATTCATTTACAAATCAAACTGACCATTTCTCAAGTTCAACTCACCGTCTAAATTGATTCTGAATTGATTGATTTATGAATATGACTGAATCGGCTTTCCAGAGTTCAACTCAAATCTGTCTTACGACTTCAGAAGACCAGGAATATTTTATGATAATCAAATGGTCCTTTTGTCCCCATTCAATGCAATTGCATAAAAAAGAGCAACCAGCACAGTCTTAATTTTTGGGTGAGCTGTCCCTTTAAGACATCATTACACTGAAATGCAAAAGGCTTACATATGAGTACTTTTTTTATTTTTTACAGATGATTGCAAAAATAGTATCTTCCGGCTCAGTTATTGCTAGCTATCCTAATCTGTGTTTGATGATCTGACTCTCAGTGGTCCAAACACCAGTGGGCCATGTCCCAATGTGCTCCTCTCACTCCTCTCTCCCAAAACTGCTCATATCTCAGCCTTGGTACCTAATCGGAAGTCCTCAAGGAATGGGAGTGCAACTAGAAAAATGCACCAGATGTCTTATTGCAAAGCAGTCAAACTGCCTCTGGCCAACTTCAGACTTCTTCTAATTGAGAGTTGTGCTGTGATCCGCAGGCCGTGTGGGGAAACAGAGTCCTGGGAGTGTGACCTGTGAAAACTCCCAACTCCAGTTTTCTATGTACATATCTATACTTCATGTCTGTATGTTCATAAACACGGAGCTTATTCCTGGGGCTCCACTTATGCTGTTTCAGCAATTATTGATTATATCTGTGAGACATGATGCATATTGGTGCAGATCGTCCCTCAAAGTCTTCTCTTAATACACTGCTTACACGCCTTAAAAAGAATATCGATCTCAAAGCCTAAAGCACCTTTTAAAATGATAATTGATGATAAGGAGTGAATGATTAGCTAGTTCATTGTTCTTCTTATAGTGTTGTCTTTGTATCGCAGCAGCTTCCTCATTAAGCTGGTGTTATTGACTTATTCCTGATCGATAGTTTGGCAGTCCTTTGGTCAGATTAGCACTTAGAAAGTGAAATATTTTTTCCTATTTTATTAAGAATAAACTGTGTAGATGGTTAAAGAAAAACTGGTTATATAGTTATGTTTTACATAATTCTTCTTTTGGATATGATATTATTTAGTTGCAGAAAATCTTTGCATGAAAGCTGGATTCCATCACTGAAACAAAACAAATGAAAAAGTTATTTCTGACCTCACATCTCACATATATATTTTTTTCATAATAAAATGTGATTTTTTTTTTAATCTAATTATCACTCATAATAATCTAATTAATAATTCCACTTTACATTGTACAATTATATTGTACAGTTCCAAATTTGTAATTGTATCTTTCTATTTTACACTTTCTTTTCATCTCAAAATTGTGTCTGTACTGTATTTATTTATTTTGAAAACCATATTTCCCATGTTACAAAAACAGGATTCTTCCATCTTAGAAACATTGCCAAGCTACGAAATATGTTACCTCTTTCTGATGCAGAAAAGCTAGTTCATGCATTCATGACCTCTAGACTGGACTATTGTAATGCACTTTTAGGTGGTTGTCCTGCATCTTCAATAAACAAGCTACAGGTAGTCCAAAATGCAGAGGCTAGAGTCCTTACCAGGTCAGGAAAATATGATCATATTACCTCAATTTTACAGTCTCTGCACTGGCTACCTATTAAGTTCCGTATCAGTTACAATTTAATTTTATTTACCTAACTACACAATTTACACGATTTACACAAGCTCCAGGATCCAGAACACCTGAGAAGAGATGATGCCAACCCTGAAACAACATACAGAACTAACAAATATTGCTTACTATGCAATCACATAATAATTGATGTTAATAATGTTCATCATCTGGTTGACTATGTCTTGTATAATTTTTTTTTTTCTGAAAATTCCTGTCATTTGCACATAAAATGATCACCACTTATAAGCTACTACTAAATTGTAGAAACTTAATTTTCTGTAAAGTTGCTTTGCAATGATTTGTATCGTAAAAAGCGCTATGCAAATAAACTTGAATTGAATTGAATTTATTTAATAATTTTTTTGTCTTTTAATAGTGATTATTATTTCGCCTTTATTCAATTTTTTTCTTATTTCTCATAAATGCAGTTTAATATCTCACAATTGCAGCTCTATTTCTTGCAGCTGCAACAATATTTTTCGCAATGGGGACATTATTTGTCATAATTGTGACTTTATATCATGAATGGCTTTATATTATAAATGGATTATAAATAGATCTCACAATTTTTTTTATTTTTGCAATTTTATTTATTGTGATTGCAACTTTATTTTTCATACTGTAATATCTCACAATCTGACTTTATTTTACACACTTATTCCCCTAAAAAAAATGTTTGCAGAGGTATTGTGGTATCATTTGGGAATACCTTGGTATTTTGATATGTTCCGTGACATTGAACAATTGTCTTACCATGGTAAATATAAAATAATCCAAGGCCCCTCAAAGAATATCATGGTAGTACTATGGTTATGGTAAAAAAAAAAAAAAAAACATTCACTTTGCGCAGTAAATACACGTTAACTGAGAAGACTGCTTTAAAAAACACACACACGCATAGTTCAGATGTACCCCATCATCGATATATGGAATGTGTGTGTGTGTGTGTGTGTGTGTGTGTGCGTGTGTTTGCTATCAATGCAACACGCCTTTCTTGGAGTTAGTGAATTCATACTGTCGGGTGAAAAGGGCACATTGTTCCCTCTGGGGAAAGAAGCTGTTTACTAGAATTCTAGATCGCAGCAAAATGTTGTCTCTCTTCTCGCTGTGACACTACTTATATCCGTCTGACCAGAGGCCGCTCTCCTCCCTGACCATCCCCCACCTATATCACATCCTCCCCTTTTCTATTTATCCCTCTGCCTTTTTGTAATTATCTCTCTCTGAGACCCAGAGGCGGTGTCATAGGAAATCCCAACTTCCAATTTGGCGTGAGATTGCATTTTGACATGGCTCATATTATATGGTTTCAATTTCACAGTAGGAATGAGAGGTTTGAAAGAGAGGGAGAGAGAAATTTGGGTCTGGGGGAGCCGGTCTTGATCTGTGTCGGGGGGCTGCAGGTGGGTAGACATATTGCACTGGCACCGGTCTTTTATTGAGTTATTTATTTATATTCGCTTTCTGCTCTCCAATAGAGTATATAATGTGAAAAGAGATACACAGAGGCGTACAGGGCAGAACGACAGAAATTATCCACAACAAATCAGAGTCTTTTTTTATGTGCTTTGAGAGGGGGTCACACAGTCTTGCGTGGCTTTTTTCCCAGAAACTGAATGAACAGTCTGAGGGAGTCTGTAAAGTCAGCTGCTGTATGGCGCTCGGCATTTTCACTACACTCTGCCTCTACATTTATTCAGCTGTTAAAGCCATGCATGAATGGAGCTGGTTTTAAGGGCTATGTAAATACAGTTCGCAGTGCAAAAGTATGAAGATTCTTAGCCAGTTTCTCTATCTCTCTCTCTCTCTCTAAGCAGTATAAGTTATTTTTAAAGTAATAGTTGATACAAAAAATTTAATTGGTGCAAGCTGTTAGTAAATCTGGCCCTAAAACTCAGAAACTCAAAGGAAATTGTACACATAACATGACAATATAAACATATCTGTGAACAATTGAAATATTTAATATTTACTTATTACAGTTCCAGACGCCATGTCTGAACATTTATCTGACTTTTATTTTGTAAGTCTGGGCTGTATCATGTGACATTTCAATCATTTGAAATGTTACATTTATTATGGTCTCCCGTGTTTGAAGTGGTTGTTCATCAAGAGGTCAGAGTTTGTCTGATTAGCAAATGTTCCATTTTATATAACAGTTCTTTCTAGTCCATGAATCTGACTGGGTGAAAGGAGTGCAATATTCTAGTGATAACAGAGATCCAAAAAATTTGCTTCTATGTTTTCAGAGATGTGAGCTCAAAGCGTCAGCAGCCGTTCAATGCTCATGAACCCGCTAAGAGCAGTCTCACCTCCGCCAGCTCTTCTGTAATTTTGTTGCTGGCTCTGATGTCTCTGTAGTGGTTAAAAATGAGATATAATTTGTTTTGGGTAAATCTAATGGGCAGTCTTTGGTCTCTTTAATCAATTATTTGTTTCACAGCAAATAGTTTTGGCTAAGTGCAAAATCTGTTTAATGTATCTTTAATGCTGTATGTAAGAGCAAATTGCCTGGCAACTTTTAGGATGGCTGTTGTATTTTTATTAAATATTATTATTCAATAAATAATATTTTATATAAATAATAGTCATATTTAATTATAGTATTTAGTATTGAAAAACGGTGTGTGTGTGTGTGTGTGTGTGTGTGTGTCACTCAGAGCTTCAGGACCCCACTTGGGATGTTTTAAAAAAAAATTTAAAATGCTTTTTTTCAGTTATATTATGAAAAAAGACCTTAAGTGAAAATTTTGTATGTCATTTTTGTTTCTTAAAAATGACCAGAAACACTGGTCCCCTCTTGGTCAGTGTAGAGCGATAGTCCTCTCTTAGTAACATAGACGTGTGTGTGTGTGTGTGTTTGTGTGTCATGACGATTAAAGTTACATTCTTTTGCAGCCAAAAAATGGACTGAGCAGCGCTGTCATCAGAAATCCCCCTTAGTAGATGAAAGGATTGTACGACAAAGATATATCTTTACTCAGCAGACAATGAAACAGTTTTATTGTGAATTTGAGATTAATCTGAAGAATTATTGCTGTATCAGATGCAGGTAATCACACTCACGAAGTCCATCTCTCTCTCACAATACTCTACTCTACATAATACAGTGAGCTTTTAATACAATAATACAATAAGATTTCAATGAAGCAACTCAATGTTCCGTCATTATTAGTTCTACAGTGAAGTTTTCGAATTAGGGAGGCTTGGGCTCAGCTCTTAAACTGCCAATTTAAGATTTGAATCCATGGTGGAAGGAAGTAGCTCAGCACAAAAGAGAGCTTTTAAAGACACTCGTGCCATCAAACTGTTGCATAAACGCAATATCCCACAAGTAGCATTACCTATGGCCGAATCACAGCTATGCCGATATACAGCCATATTGCACTGTTATGAGTGTCATATTGCTTATACATAACACTAATTTTTTTTTTTATCAATTTAGTATAAAGACATCCTGGAGTCCTCATTTTGAAAAAAAAAAAAAAAAGATGTTCTTGGGCCTCTTTATGAGGTGCTATGAGTTTCCCTAAAGCATCTTGGAAATGCAGTAAACTAATACATGTTAACACTTTAGTATAGGGACCAATTCTCACTATTAACTAGTTGCGTAATAGCATGCCTTTTATTAACATATTGGCTTTTTATTATTACTTATAAAGCACATATTCTGCATGACTATATTCAACATACCTAATCCTACCCAACACCTAAACGTAACAATTAGCTTACTATTAACAAGCAGCAAATTAGGAGTTTATTGAGTTAAAAGTCGTAGTTAATGGTTTGTTAAAAACAAGTCAAGAATTGGACCTTAAAATAAAGTGTGACCTACTAAATAAACTAAGAAAAAGAGTCAATGAAAAGAACATGTAAGAGTAGTCACAGAAAGACTGGCAATCACTTTGAGGGGCTACAGAGTTCAAGAACAGAGTAAATGTTCACGAGTCAAACATATCAAGAGCTCTTCATAACACCTGTGTAATAGGATGCCACAAAATAAGCCACTCAAAAGAGCCATGTGGAAATATGCCTGTAGTTTGCTGCTACAGTGACCCGGGCACAAACTGGATAGTCATACTATTGATATTATAAATTTGTGTGTGTGTCATAAATAGGCAAGCAATGAATAATTAAATATGTTTATCTTCAGATTCCTGGGAAAAAGAGTCACACCCTTTCACGCAGAAAGAATTTGGAAAATGGGAACTATACCTCTCTCCAAAAGTGGACAAATCTCCTGCCATCAAGCACCTGACCAAACTCAAGGTACTAAATACATCACACCAACTTATGGCATTATATATGCAGTTTATGTCACTATAAACATCTAAAGTGCATCTCAAAAGCTATTGGCAGGTCATTAATGGGATTTGAAAGCTGTTCTATGGGCCACAGTTTTCCTCTTCACAACTTGTGAGGTATCATTTGGATTAGTGAAAGGTTGTGCATCTCTTCAACCTGATTAGGAGCTGTTAGCTGCTCTGCTAAAGCAGAACGGGATCTTGGCTCTCTCTGTCCCAGAAGGCCGGTGGTCATTGGCAGGTCTGGGTGGCATTTGTGGGGCAAAGCTGCTTGACTTGGCTCTTAGGGTTAATCTGGGGTAGATGGGAAGAGGGAGCAGATGGGAACATTGAGTGCCCAACAAGTTCCTATTTGCCAGAGATGGCGGGGGTACACATGTCCAGCACAGTTTGCCGCAGTGCCGTGTTATGGGTTTTGACTCCGCCGGACACCGGAGGTTGATCGGATCACATTAGTGCTGCTACAGCTGAGCTCAGATCAACTACAGTTCATTTTCATTCATTTTCACTATATATATATATATATATATATATATATGTGTGTGTGTGTGTGTGTGTGTGTGTCTGGTGTATATATATATATATATATATATATATATATATATATATATATATATATATATATATATATATATATATATATATATATATATATATTTAACATATTAAAGTTAAAGATTTTTTTATGAGGGGATTTTAGATATGTTCTTTATCACTCCATAAATCAGAAAATACTGTCAACAGTATATGTCAAGTTATTTTTAGGAATAAAATAATATAAGTTTTAGAATAGAAGGTTTTGTTGTACAAAAGTCCTACTGAAGTGAGAAGAAAACATATTCTGAAAGATGGTCCATGAAATCTATATATTGTAATAGAAATCTACATAAATCAATAGACTACAGCTCCTGGAGAGATATTTTACTGCAGATTTAAGTTCCAACCATGTCATATACAATCCTAGAGCTCGCCATAACAGTGCAGCTTGCTTCAGAGACCCTCCACCTTCCCCAGCTCCACCTGTATAGATCTGATACAAGGTGATTCACATATGTTATGGGGTTATTTTATGTATGTTATATTTTCAGCAGCAATATTCTTTCATGCTCACAGCAGCATGTTGTGGATGTATTGTCAGTAGCAAGTCAAGGGTATTTGCTCTGCCACAACAGCAGCAGCAGCAGCAGCATAGCAGATCTATTCTGCCAAGACCAAATACATTAACATTGACATGCACATTACCATGCCAATCCCACCGAGAGTTGTAATGACAGAAATATGGGAAATGTTAAAACGGAATGATAGTGGGAGAGAATGGTAAAATATGCAAGAATCCCAGGAAAAAATGGGAGGGTTGACAGGTATGCACATACAGCAGTCACAAGTTACTACATTTCTACATACACAAGTCATTGCAAGTCTGTTTATTGAAAATTGGAAGCCATAGAAAGATTATTAATTTCATTAAACAACATAACAATACAAAAATTGTATACAATAATTGAAATAATGAATATCCTTTATTCATTAAAATGCATTATATCAACACGTGGTCACATAATAGTCAATAGCATGAAGCCTATTTTTATGGTAAAACTGGAAAACCAAAGAAAGAAAACAAACAATATTACATAAAATCAATTATGAAATAGTAATATGACATATATTTGCAGGTAATAATGCTGTTAATGAGTCCTATACCGGTTTCAACACTATCTGCATATAGTTCCCAATGAAAGTATTTTTAGTGTAAAAATTTGTTGAAGATTAGCGGACAGGTTGTTGATTCATTAAATGATATGCTATGTCCTCACAAAAGCTGTTTGTTTAGCATATTGAAGCCTCTACACCACTGACATCCATCCATTCAAAAAAAAAAAAACACCTCCGGTATCCTTCCCTGTGTACTGCCAAAGTCTCAACGTTAGCATTAGCCGTTATGTTTAGTTTTTTTTTTGGCTAAAGATTGCAGGCTTGCCGTCCAGTGGCTTTGGTTCAGGGCTTCTTGATAATTACAGACAGGTGTTTTGGAGCAGGGTTGGAGCTGAAGTCTGTTGGATTGTAGCTCTCCCGGAGCAGGGTTGGAGATCCCTGGACTACAAAAACAAAGTGTAATAAATGCTTAAATATATTTTGTATTTTGGATGATTTCTTTCCACTAGTCTGAAAGAAGACATGTTTTGAAAGCAAAAAAATCTAAAATCTTAAAATTGATTAGTGCATGCAACAACAAAATAACTAAATAATAATGGTGTTCATGTTACATGTTTTTATTTTTTATTTTATTTTTTTTAATTAAAGGGTTGAGAAACTGAATTGTCATTATTGAAAAGAAAAAACGAGAGGTGTGTGAGTTGAGTGAGTCTTGGAGGAGGTGAACAAGAGCAGAAGGGAAGTCCATTTATTTCCATAAAAGCGGTCAGTGGTTGAATTTTCTCTTTTTCACTGGGTGTTAGGTGGACAGATGGAGTCCTGGGTCTGTGTGGAGGTTTCTATAAGGTAATTAGCTGTCATACACAGCTTCTTTAAGCCTGCAGAGGGGATCCAGGGAGAGATTTTAATGGGGGGTGAGCGGCCAGGTTTAACATATGGAAACTGGGGCTACTGAACTTTAGCCAGGAGTGCACTTTTCTCTCTTTTGCCCTTCCTTCCTTCAGAATGTCCTATTGGAGTCTCTGATTAAATTGTATCTCCCTCACTCCGGTAAATTTTTCTTATTCTCCCCAGGTCCATGTCTTTTTTCCCCTATCTCGAATTTTCCTTTAGGCATGCTGGAGGTGTGTAATCTGTGTGTATTGGCCTCTTTTCTAACCTTATTTATATAAAATAATCATCTGGTTTTATTTTGACTGAACATGGAAAATATAATATAGCGCTTTTAATTTGTTATTTTTACCATGGTAATATTTTATTTATATTTTATTTATATGCGTACTTTATAGTTTGGAAATCAGTAAGATTTATTTATTTTATTAATTTTTTGTAACTTTCTGTTCATCAAAGAATCCTACAGTCTTCAACACTGATTATACTAAGAGATGTTTCTTGTGCCAAATCAGCATATTAAAATGATTTCTGAAGGATCTTGTAAAACTAAAGACAGAAGTAATGACGGCTAAAAATTCAGCTTTGCCATTATAAGATTAAACAATATTTTACAGCACTTTAAAATGTATATATTAAAAAAACTATAATAATATTTCAGTATATTACTGATTTATTGTATTTTTGATCAAATAAATGCAGCTTTAGTAAGCATAAACAATTAAATATATATTTATTTATATTTTACGTTGATTATTTGATATTTATATATAAATGTTTATACATAATTATGTACCATTTGTCACGGTTGGTAAACCTTGATCTCAGGGTTTTGCACTATGTGGGTGAAGTCTGTGTGTTACGCGTCAGCACTGATTAGTCTGTGGGCGTCTCCGCTAATTGTCATCAGTAACAGCTGCCACTCATTACTCATCCCTATATATTGGCCTGTCTAGCATCTTGTGTTTGTGAGAGCGTTGTTTCATGTACTTCGTCTGATGTTTGCTTTCATGTGTGTTTCTGCGTTGGATGTCCGTGTCTCCCCGGAACCAATAATATTTTATACCAATACCAAAAAAAATAAAAAATAAAAATGAGGTATTTGCATATATACACTGAATATGTTTTAAGAAAAAACATTCACTCAGAGTAGTAATAGCTAGTAAATTTCACAAATTATTATATAGAAACAGCGAGTAACACATTCAGTTAAAATTTTAATTCTGAAGTAGGAAAACTCCTATAATCTTTGCTTTATTTAGAATTTATTTATAATGTAATATTTTTTAAAGTGTATATAAAGTTGTAAATTATAATTTGATGTCCTATTTATGTTTCACTTTATACATTTTTTAGCTGAATTATATTTTATTTGATATTAATTTGATATTTCAATTAGCAGGTATATGTGTTATATAGTAGTTATATAGATTATTATTTAACCTTCAGCTTCATGTATAGAAACACCTCCTACTTTCCAATGCACAAAAAGAAAAAAAAAAAGTGATTACTCATGAATTCATCATGAGTGTATCGATCAATAGACCTGATTTAGCGTTAAATTCTAAGCACATGATTGAAGAAGGGCTGGCGTTTGTCAGTGTTATTTCACACATGCACACATTCTCAGGTGCATGCACGTGCCCTCAATGTTTCATGAGATTCCCTTTCATCGTCCCAGTAATCAATGTTGCCTAATGCATTTCCCACACATGGCCTTCTGCTGGGTGCCAAATGAATTTGAAACCTGCTGTAAGCGTTAGTTGAAATCAACTCAGCTCATTTTTATTTTATTTTATTTTATTTTTTTATCACTGGGACCAACAAGCCCGAACCTCATTAATTCAGGCATGAATATTTCAGTACGCTTTATTGTGATATTGCATTTTAAAAAACACCAGGAACACTAGATGCTCAAAAACTTTTGCAGCTGAAGGTGATCAATACAGATTCCCAGGTGGCTCAGAGATCTCCAAGAAAGCTCTCCTGCAAGGCCATGTTTAATTCTCTATGTGGGTACATTCTTTTTGTTGTGCTTCTGTTTGTTGAGAGATACCTCAGTGACTCCAGACAGCTGGTTCATGGGTATAGTCGTCGTCTCGAGGGAAATCACAACACTGTTAACTGGAGTCTGAAGGAAGTGAGGAGAAAGGAGAGTTTTCTATGGGTTTCTTCTTGCTGAAAGTGTGTGGGAAGAGATATAGCGTCTCTGTGTGTGTGAGTGTGAGTGTGTGTGTGTGTGTGTGTTAGTGTGTGCATGAAGTGAGAAAAGCCTAAGCAACCTAAACCCTCCATCCATATCTCTCCGTCTACACAGAAATTTCCAGATGTTTACTCAGGAGCCCTATTAACACTTCAAGTCCATTTCTTATTGATTGTCATGTGAGATTTGAGGCTGGACTCAGGCGGTGAGTGTTATGGCAGATCAGAGGGAGGACACTTTGATAGGAATGAAATATAATTAAAGGTCTGATGTCGCTTTGAAGATGAAAAGTGCCTAGGTGAACTTTACTCTTGCGCTAAATGCAGACGAGATTGTCCGTTCACTCTAAATTAAACTCATGCTAATCCATAAATGGTCCTTTTGGCTAGCTCTACACGGCTGAGAAATGTACCGGCCAGATGCAGCTTCTGTAGTTGTATAGCTCCAACACAACACATTCACTCAACAGTAATATTTTTTTCAGCAACTTTGGACCCGGTAGTACAGTATATTAACCTAGTTTTTCTATATGCATTTAAGAAAACTATTTGCTACAGAATAAACTGGCTCAATTTGATTGTAGAACTTGGTCTGAAACAAAATAAATAAATTAATATTTGCATAAATCAGCCTTAGTTGGATGCTGGTCTTACCTGGTTTCATTTGGTTTTGCTTGTCTTCTTGCCTACCCAATATGGTTTATTCAGGTCTAGCTGTTCTTCCAGCTTAACCAAGCTGTTTTAGCAGTTTTTAGCCAAACTGGAAGACCAGTTCACTACTCTTTTCTTTTAAGCAGAGTGTTTACTCAAAAAAAAGAGGAACAATCAAGGAAAAATCAATGCACTAGAATGATTCAGTTCACTCTTGTCACTGGTAGATATTGTTTCACTGTGGGTAGTCTTTCTATAAAGTGGCTCAATGCACTATTTGTGTGTGTGTGTGTGTGTGTGTGTGTGTGTGTGTGTGTGTGTGTGTGTGTGTGTGTGTGTGTGTGCAAGCAAATATTATGTTTAATCGTGTATGTTAATTTCCCCTATTTTGACATTGTAGATTACTTTTAATTAATTTTTAAGTGCTTTCTTAATATGATCTCTAAATTCACTTGAAGCATTTGAAATTACTTTAGTTTGTAGTTTTTCATTATTTATTTAACTTTAGAATTTAACTATATAATTTGAATATCCATGACATTTTAATGTTACACAATTGATAATGTTGGTGCTTCTCAGAAAATAGTTTCATTTCATTTAATTTAGTCTAATTTATGTACTAAAATGTGTCCTTTAAGGTACTAATAGGTGTAAATAAGGTGCAAAAGTGTAGCTTTTAAAAAGGTATAACCCAAGTGACAGCTTTTGTACCTTCTTTTCTGGGAATGTACTAGAAGTCTCTTTGCCTTGATGACATGAATGACTTTTTTTCTTCCGGAACCTTACTGGTGAACGCTGTTTCTCTAGCTTTTCACAGTCACACACTAAGTCACTCTCCAAGTCTCTCTCTCTCTCTCTCTCTTTCTCTCTCTCTCTCTCTCTCTCTGTCATTCTTTCTCAAATTCACAGTGTTATTTCTGCTGTCAGTAAAGCGAAGGTTGTTGTTAGCTTGGTAATAGTCTGTGCAAAGCCAAGCAGAGCTGTTTAAGGATGTTTTGTCCCACCCCAGTGTCTCTCCAGAGCGGCTATCGATCTGTGACAATCCCCAAGCTGCCCCCTGAGAGATTGAAAGCAATGATGGACCTTTTTAAAGTGTTTTGTTTTCTTCTGCTCTTCTCCTCCCCTCTGTCAGCTCTCATCACCAAACACCTGTCCAGCTGGTGTGTGTGTGTGTGTGTGTGTGTGTGTGTGTGTGTGTGTGTGTGTGTGTGTGTGTTTGTGTGTGTGTGTGTGTGTGTGTGTGTGTGTGTGTGTGAGAGTGTGAGTATTCAGGTAAGCTTATGAAATAGGTGGGTTTGGAAAAGAGCATTTTAGGGGGAAGATATTTTGTAATAATATTAATCAAATGTGGCATGGTTATGGCAAAGAGCTGTTTTTAGAATCTAGATGAAAAGCTCTCAATATTTCCATTTTAATAAGAAATGCTTTTAAACCATGACAACAACTCACAGCACACAGGAACCCCAATGTAATTGCCTTGAAAATATATTTTGCATAATTTACAGCATTCAAGCTTTTAAAACGTATATATGTGTGCGTATAAACATCTAGTATAGATATATACTTCTCATTCAGAAGAAACATTGTTTTTGAAGAAAGTCTCTGCTTCTCGCCAAGGCTGCGTTTATTTGATCAAAAATACATTAAAAACAGTGAAATATGCTGAAAAAAAAGTTGAGCTACTTAATATTTTATGAAATTTTATGATTATTTGATTAATAGAAAGTTAAAGAGAACAGCATTTATTTGAAATAAAATATTTTAAAATAAAACATTATAAATGTCACTTTTGATCAATATAATATTTGTTGAATGATATTTTAATTTCTTTCCAAAATTGTACTGATCAAAAACTTTTGAATGGCCTTGTAATAAAAGTATATATCTTTTACATATATGTATGTACTGTATGTTTCTGTTTTGCATCCAAAACCTAACCAAGAAAATTTCAAGATGTCACATTTGTCGTTTCTGTCTGTAGCTCGTGGTCTTGACTAAAACAGGCGAATATCTGTTTCGGATCTCTCCATGGGCCAAACATGTCACAAAAACACTAGATTCCGTCACCTATGACTGGACTCACTGGGACCCTCCACAGCCATATCAGGTGAGTGTGCACAGCTGAATAGAAATACAGTAGAATACACATAATATAATTCTTCTGGGCATTTATTCAAGACACTTTAGGACCCTCCACTGTGTTGGGGTCAACCTGACACTCATTCGATATTCAAACTAAACACTGGGTAAACTCTTTATTTCTTCTTGAATTATAGTATTGTTTTTTAAATCAGTTAAATAATCTTCTTCAAATCATCAAAAAAAAAAAAAGATTATATATTATAATCTACATAATATATTATAATATATTATATTACATATTATGTATATATATATATATATATATATATATATATATATATATATATATATATATATATATATATATATATATATATATATATATTATGGGGGGCCAAACAGGAAATAATTCTATGTAAATCTGAATATATAGTTAAAACTCTGAATATATAGTTGTAAATCCTGAATATATAAATGTAAATCTGAATATATAAATGTAACCCTGAATATATAAATGTAAATCCCGAATATATAGTTATAACTCTGAATATATAAATGTAATCCTGAATATATAGTTAAAACTCTGAATATATAAATGTAAAACCTGAATATATAGTTATAACCTTGAATATATAAATGTAAATCTGAATATATAAATGTAACCCTGAATATATAAATGTAAATCCCGAATATATAGTTATAACTCTGAATATATAAATGTAATCCTGAATATATAGTTAAAACTCTGAATATATAAATGTAAAACCTGAATACATAGTTATAACCTTGAATATATAAATGTAAATCCTGAATATATAGTTATAACTCTGAATATATAAATGTAAATCCCGAATATATAGTTATAACTCTGAATATATAAATGTACATCTGAATATATAAATGTAAATCCCGAATATATAGTTATATCTCTGAATATATAAATGTAAATCCCGAATATATAGTTATAACTCTGAATATATAAATGTAAATCCCGAATATATAGTTATAACTCTGAATATATAAATGTACATCCCGGATATATAGTTATAACTCTGAATATATAAATATAAATCCTGAATATATAGTTATAACTCTGAATATATAAATGTAAATCCCGAATATATAGTTATAACTC
This sequence comes from Carassius carassius, assembly GCF_963082965.1. Taxonomy (NCBI): domain Eukaryota; kingdom Metazoa; phylum Chordata; class Actinopteri; order Cypriniformes; family Cyprinidae; genus Carassius; species Carassius carassius. The sequence continues at coordinate 12,859,320 of NC_081799.1, forward strand.
TGAATATATAAATGTACATCTGAATATATAAATTTAAATCCCGAATATATAGTTATAACTCTGAATATATAAATGTAAATCCTGAATATATAGTTATAACTCAGCATGTGAGCTCCGCTCAATATTCCGCTCTATGCCAATGCGCTCCACTCAATTGCTCTCGGCCCAAGCGGTCAAATCCCGCTCCGACATGAAATCTCAGTGTAACGTAGGCTACTGTATACCCTTTGTTCATTATTTTTAAGGCATTGTTGGGGGGCATTTTCCATTTTGCATAGGTGGCCTCAGCACATTGTTTGTGAGATAATAGGCCATTCTTTAAACTTTATTAGTTTCAGAAAGATTCTCGCGGATACAGAGACAGTGGAAACAAAGGCAGATCTTTATTTTACAAAAGCACAAGATTTTGGGGTTATTGTGAAGGTATACAAATAAAAGTAGACCCTTTGTAGTTGTCTTACACACTAATCTGTAAAATTGACGGAGTTTCTTCCACTGTCATTAAAGAAAAATCCATGAACGCGCTGGCGCGTTCGTTGTTCAGGGTTAGAGAAAAGCTTATTTAGTTTCATATTTATGTTTAAATAATATGCTGGGCTGCATTTCCCCTGAAAACCTTCTTTACGCTATCATTCTTAAGTTATAACTCAGGCTTTAATTGGTGTTTCCCAAAACGTTAAGAATACCTTCTGTAAGTCATTAGTTCGTATGGTTGGTCTGGAGCACTAGCTATACCTTATGACAGTTCATTACGATAGTGGCCACCACTGTTTCTTTACATCTCAGTCTATACGAATATAATTCTGCTAATTGAAGTGTTTTCATGCAAAGAACATTGTCATTACACTGATGCGATTTTATGTTGTTATTAATGATATTATCCAAAGTTGTATTGGCAAACCTTTAGGCAGTATAGCTATTAGGAGTATGTTTAACCTCTTAAATTCTGAGACCATTTTGAGGGATTTCTGTCTGGATTTGGCCTACCCAAATTGAAAAGCTTCCCATACCCAAAATACAAAATTTTGGTGTAATTTTAAAGGAAACCCTTTGAAGTTTCATAAACCACTTTTAAAAGTGATAAACATGCAAGCAGGGCCGGCGCGCGGCGTGCCTATAGGCGAACTAGGCAGCCGTCTAGGGCGGCAATTAAGAATACACCCCCCTCCCCCCCATTTAATTTAAAAAAAAAAAATTTTTTTTTGGGGACATTCGTTTGAATTATTGCACTTCCATCATCAAGTTATCACTCCATTATTGTTATAACTCTGAATATATAGTAATGAATATAAAGTAGGCTATATATAGTTATATAAATGTAATCCTGAATATATATATATATACGTATAACCAAATATATAAATGTAAATCCCGAATATATAGTTATATCTCTGAATATATAAATGTAAATCCTGAATATATAAATGTAAATCCCGAATATATAGTTATATCTCTGAATATATAAATGTAAATCCTGAATATGTAGTTATATCTCTGAATATATAAATGTAATTCCTGAATATATAGTTATATCTCTGAATATATAAATGTAAATCCTGAATATAAATGTAAATCCTGAATATATATTTATAACTCTGAATATATAAATGTAAATCCTGAATATATAGTTATATCTCTGAATATATAAATGTAAATCTGAATATATAAATGTAAATCCCGAATATATATTTATAACTCTGAATATATATATATGTAAATCCTGAATATATAGTTATATCTCTGAATATATAAATGTAATCCTGAATATATAGTTATAATCCTGAATATATAAATGTTAATCCCGAATATATAGTTATAACTGAATATATAAATGTAAATCTGAATATATAAATGTAATCCTGAATATATAGTTATAACTCTGATTATATAAATGTAAATCTGAATATATAGCTATAATTGTTATTATATAGATATAAATAGTGAATATATAAATGTAACCCCCGTGAATATATAACAATCCGTGAGCCTACACATAATTTAGGCCTATTGCTGGCCATACACTGAAAGCCAAAGGGTCCCTCACAGTTTTATCAAAATGGCAGACTTTTATCAGTATTTTTTAGAATTAGACAGCTTCCTTTACCGTTTTTCACATGAACAACAAAATCTCTGCATTCTCGAAAGCACCTCAAGACATCTTGAAGACCATGTCAATATCATTATGGCTTTTATGATAGCTCTAAATGATTTTCCAGCGGCACATGGAAATGTGCTACATCTCCTATCAAGTCTTTGTGCATTACTCAATGACATGGTAAATTCTGTTTTCGACCGGCTATCTCAGATCGAGACTACACAGGAAGCCCATCACAACATAATGTCAGCTGAAGTAGTACGAACAAGCTATCCAGGAAGACCAAGGTAATGCATTCTATTATTGAGTATGAATATTCTGCCAGGCGAGAAAGAGTAGCGTTGCGTTTCGACGCTACAGCTTCCCTTACGAAAATGGCCCATGTTTTTTTTTTTTTTTTTTACTTTTTTTTTTTTTGTAAATCCATGGTTAATTTGTGGTAACCGTGTTTTAAATACAATAACCATGCTCTTTTGGTTTTACTTGTTGTCAAACCATGGTCAAGTTTCGTAAGGGATGAGGCTTATGGCAATATACAGAGGCTCAGGATATTAATTAAGCCTATTGACATCAACAATTCAGTTCTTGATATAAAGGATTTCATTTCCACTTTTAACTATGATAAATCTTAATATCAGCATTTCACTATTTAAAGTGCTTTGTTTTAAAATGACAGAATTACATTTCCACTATAGCCTGTAAAAACTATATTTCTTGATATCTGTAATTGTATTTTCACTTGTGAAATGTCACCATAGGCTGAAATCCCAATTTCACATATCAGAAATACAATTACTTGTAAAAATCATAATCTTTGATATCATGAATTACTTTGTTACAAAAGCAAATATCTATTCTTGATATCAACAATTACATTGCTACTATAACAATGTTAATTTATGATGTCAATAATTTGATTGTCACTAATGACAATGTTAGTTTCTGATATCACGAATGAACATTTTTACTAGTAGCAATTCAATTGTTGATATCAAGAAATGACATTTCAACAATTTAATTATTGATATCAGGAATTTGCATTTTTACTACAATGTAATCATTGATATAAAAATTATGATATTTATTTAGATTATAAAAATGTTCTTCACACAAAGAAAAATAATGGTTCTTTAAATAAATTGTTCATTGAACGGTTCTTTAGAGAACAAAAATTGGTTCTTCTATGGCATCACTATACAAAACCCCTCTTTTGGAACTTATTTTTAATAATGTATCATGTATACGTATTTACATATAGCATTGTCTTCATTTACTAGGTACCATATTTCAAGGAGTCAGTTGGAAAATTTGCGAGATCTTGGTTTCAGTTGGACCATTCAGTTGGACGGGGTTACATTTATATATTCACTATTTATATCTATATAATAACAATTATAACTATATATTCAGATTTACATTTATATAATCAGAGTTATAACTATATATTCAAGATTACATTTATATATTCAGAATTACATTTATATATTCAGAGTTATAACTATATATTCGGGATTTACATTTATATATTCAGGGTTATAACTATATATTCAGGATTACATTTATATATTCAGAGATATAACTATATATTCAGGATTTACATTCATATATTCAGAGTTATAAATATATATTCGGGATTTACATTTATATATTCAGAGATATAACTATATATTCAGGATTTACATTTATATATTCAGAGTTATAAATATATATTCAGGATTTACATTTATATTCAGGATTTACATTTATATATTCAGAGATATAACTATATATTCAGGATTTACATTTATATATTCAGAGATATAACTATATATTCGGGATTTACATTTATATATTCAGGATTTACATTTATATATTCAGAGATATAACTATATATTCAGGATTTACATTTATATATTCAGAGATATAACTATATATTCAGGATTTACATTTATATATTCAGAGTTATAAATATATATCCGGGATTTACATTTATATATTCAGAGATATAACTATATATTCGGGATTTACATTTATATATTTGGTTATACGTATATATATATATATATATTCAGGATTACATTTATATAACTATATATAGCCTACTTTATATTCATTACTATATATTCAGAGTTATAACAATAATGGAGTGATAACTTGATGATGGAAGTGCAATAATTCAAACGAATGTCCCCCCAAAAAAAATTTTTTTTTTAAATTAAATGGGGGGGGGGGTGTATTCTTAATTGCCGCCCTAGACGGCTGCCTAGTTCGCCTATAGGCACGCCGCGCGCCGGCCCTGCTTGCATGTTTATCACTTTTAAAAGTGGTTTATGAAACTTCACCAAAATTACACCAAAATTGTGTATTTTGGGTATGGGAAGCTTTTCAATTTGGGTAGGCCAAATCCAGACAGAAATCCCTCAAAATGGTCTCAGAATTTAAGAGGTTAAACATACTCCTAATAGCTATACTGCCTAAAGGTTTGCCAATACAACTTTGGATAATATCATTAATAACAACATAAAATCGCATCAGTGTAATGACAATGTTCTTTGCATGAAAACACTTCAATTAGCAGAATTATATTCATATAGACTGAGATGTAAAGAAACAGTGGTGGCCACTATCGTAATGAACTGTCATAAGGTATAGCTAGTGCTCCAGACCAACCATACGAACTAATGACTTACAGAAGGTATTCTTAACGTTTCGGGAAACACCAATTAATGTTAAGGTAAAGCCTGAGTTTTAACTTAAGAATGATAGCGTAAAGAAGGTTTTCAGGGGAAATGCAGCCCAGCATATTATTTAAACATAAATATGAAACTAAATAAGCTTTTCTCTAACCCTGTACAACGAACGCGCCAGCGCATTCATGGATTTTTCTTTAATGACAGTGGAAGAAACTCCGTCAATTTTACAGATTAGTGTGTAAGACAACTACAAAGGGTCTACTTTTATTTGTATACCTTCACAATAACCCCAAAACCTTGTGCTTTTGTAAAATAAAGATCTGCCTTTGTTTCAACTGTCTCTGTATCCGCGAGAATCTTTCTGAAACTAATAAAGTTTAAAGAATGGCCTATTATCTTACAAACAATGTGCTGAGGCCACCTATGCAAAGTGGAAAATGCCCCCCAACAATGCCTTAAAAATAATGAACAAAGGCTATACAGTAGCCTACGTTACACTGAGATTTCATGTCGGAGCGGGATTTGACCGCTTGGGCCGTGAGCAATTGAGTGGAGTGCATTGGCATAGAGCGGAATATTGAGCGGAGCTCACATGCTGAGTTATAACTATATATTCAGGATTTAGTGAAAGTGAAGTGACATTCAGCCAAGTATGGTGACCCATACTCAGAATTTGTGCTCTGCATTTAACCCATCCGAAATGCACACACACAGAGCAGTGAACACACACACACACTGTGAGCACACACCCGGAGCAGTGGGCAGCCATTTATGCTGCGGCGCCCGGGGAGCAGTTGGGGGTTCGATGCCTTGCTCAAGGGCACCTAAGTCGTGGTATTGAAGGATTTACATTTATATATTCAGAGTTATAACTATATATTCGGGATTTAAATTTATATATTCAGATGTACATTTATAGATTCAGAGTTATAACTATATATTCGGGATTTACATTTATATATTCAGAGTTATAACTATATATTCAGGATTTACATTTATATATTCAGAGTTATAACTATATATTCGGGATTTACATTTATATATTCAGAGTTATAACTATATATTCGGGATTTACATTTATATATTCAGAGTTATAACTATATATTCGGGATTACATTTATATATTCAGATGTACATTTATATATTCAGAGTTATAACTATATATTCGGGATTTACATTTATATATTCAGAGTTATAACTATATATTCAGGATTTACATTTATATATTCAAGGTTATAACTATATATTCAGGTTTTACATTTATATATTCAGAGTTTTAACTATATATTCAGGATTACATTTATATATTCAGAGTTATAACTATATATTCGGGATTTACATTTATATATTCAGGGTTACATTTATATATTCAGATTTACATTTATATATTCAGGATTTACAACTATATATTCAGAGTTTTAACTATATATTCAGATTTACATAGAATTATTTCCTGTTTGGCCCCCCATAATATATGTATACGTTTTTGGTTTTTGGATCTCAAATACTAAAATGTTGTAGCATCACACACGAGCTCATGCTCTCAGAGGTTTCCAGTGTTACGGGTTCAGTCAGATGCTTTCTGAGCTGTCAATGAGGGGAGGGTTTGAGTTATGGACTCTTGTGTTTAACCTATTACAGTCAGGTTTTGCCCTGCAGAGGGTCAGTGGAGAATTGTACATTACACCAGTCATCATCGACTGAAAGAGTCTAGTTTCACCACACACACACACACACACACACACACACACACACACACACACAGACAAATCATTTCACCTTAACTATTCTTATAAGATTAAAGATTCATACAGTAATTGCTACTTTTCATTGAATGTTCATAGGACCAAAAGCTTGTGGAGTTTTTGCTACATTGGATATGAAACACCCGTTTGATTTTAATCTCCTTTAAAAGTCACTATTTGTTTTTGGGGTGGACGTAGTTTACAATAGAAGTCAAAGTGGGAGGGAATGTTTACAGGACCGTGATGTTGTTCAGGCCTTCCTGTGGCTCTCGAACATTTATCATCAGTAGCCATTAGCATCTCTGAAGCACCCCGCTCTTACGGCGACCCCTCTTCCGTGTTAGTAATGACACTCGAAACCGCCTCCTCTTAAGTGGCTCACCACATTAAACAGGCAATTTAATCAGAGGCGATTCAACAATTGCTTTCGCCCTGTTGATGTCTTCGTTTCGCCGAAGAACCATTTGCAAACGCCTTTGATATGGGTGGTTCTTCCACAACGACAATAAGGCATATTTCCCTTTGATATCTATTCATGGCATCAGACATTCATACAGCGACTGTGGTCAATGGCATCATGCTCATGATCCAGTTTTTTACAGGAGATGAATTGGTAACACAATGTCATCTGGCAGTTAACGCGGTTGCTGCATGATTAAAGGCAGGAAATATTGCTTTTTGCTCTCTGGAATGGCACCCTTTTCAACGAGCCACAATTGGTTTAGGTTTCTTTTTTTGCATTTCACTTCTGTGTGCCTATATATGTAATTGCCTATGTTATGCCTGGCAATAAAACCGGAAAGATTGCCATACTAAAACCAATATAATATTAAAAGGATATTGCGTTCAGAACTGACATTTTCTTTTAAAATAGGCTAAACTGTGTTTTTTTTTTTTTTTTTTTTTAATTAATGAAATATTGTAATAAATGAAGTAAATTAATCACATATTGTATTGTATTGCATTGTATTATTGTAGATGACAAAACTTTGAATCAACAACAACAAAAAAGTTTACTCTAAGTTGCAATTTCTACATTTTCAAGCTCTGAACTCTAGGCTTAGACTCCGTTGTATTGTTGCAAGCGTTCAATCAAGTCAAATATTTGTGTTGTGTTCCATCAGGATCTTTGAGGTAACCCAGATGCTCAGCAGAACCTTCTAGCAAAATCTCTCGTCAATCTCACTAAAGGAATGTGGATTGATAGCTGGGCCCTTTCTCTCTCTCTCTCTCTAACATTTCTTCTTTCTCGCCCCCAGTTCCAGCACCCCAGACCCCCACGGCCCAGCAGCCTTCGTATCTATGAGGCCCATGTGGGCATCAGTTCGCCTGAGGAAAAGATTGCCTCGTACAAAAACTTCACCAGAGAGGTGCTTCCTCGCATTAAGGATCTTGGTGAGTGATGAAATCTACAGAAACACTGCCAAAACACACATCAAACTGATACAAACCAAGCAAAGTGGAACACACCCCTTTCTAAGGGCCAGTCACTACCCCTTAGCTCCCAGGACAGAAGAAATCTAAAAGAAAAAACTTATTGTTGATCAAAGAATCCATATGAGCAACGTGATTTTTGCTACATTGGATATGAAAGAAGTGCACTTAGACTGAGCATGTTTACATTTTGTTACATAGCATGGTTGTGTTGATCTAATTCTTTATTTATCACTACACTAGCAGGCAGCAAAGGAATAGAACTAAAAGCTGTTGGAGAGTGTGACTCCCCAAAAACAGTGTTTTGCCATTTATTACAATTTTTATAAATCCTACAGTGGTTTTTTTTACTTCAATTTTTTTTTTATATCACAGACACTCTTGTGTCATTGCCCCATAAGAAATTGACACACCATTTGATCTCATATTTTGTCAAATTAGTCGTAATCATGTTTTTTAGAGAAAGCACTGCCTTCCTTGCATCCTCAAGAAAATCCTATAGAGTGTATTTCTAAGAAAGAAAGACACAGCTCAAGAAGCAACCTAAAATTATCATGTATACAGCATACAGTGGCACAAATTAAGCGAAAAAAGGCAGGCGCCAAGCAGTTCCACATGGAATATCATGCTAACTGTCGCAAGAGGAACTGTTAAGTTTAGTTAGCAGATGTGAGAACAGCTGCCGCCTCGAGTGATTCCATTACTGCACAGAGAGCCGTTTCCCATGATTGTTCCCTTACAGAGCTTTTGACATGGAAGCCTGAGAGGAAGCCAGCCTACAATTACTATGTCAGAAGGTTCCAAATTTGGTTTTTGAGCTGTGGGGATTACAGAAGGTGCCTTAAACATTAGTGTTCATTGCATTGGTTTGATCCATAACACATAACCTTCTGTTGTTTGTTTTCTCAAGGGCTGAAGCATTAACCTTTGCCTGGAGCAAATCTGTTTGTAAGCAGAGAGTTAGTTAGCGTAAAATTATTTTTCACCCCTTAAATGGATGTTAAAATAGTGAGTCATTGTGGCTCCACTGACTGCTCTCTCTCATGATCGGCGCTCTCCCCGGGGTTCTGTGCCTCAGTTAATGTGCTCCTCAACCCTCCAGAAGGCAACAAAAGCAAAGCTACACTTTGTCTCCAAATGGAAGAGCTTTTTGGCACTCGTTTTAGAAATAGTGATGCCTTTCAAATCCTTTCATGTCTTATTTTTCCCCCAGAAAAAAAAAAGAAAAAGAAAAAGTTTAAATTCAGGGAATTTTTAAAAGAAAAGTTCTGGTTATACAGACATACATGTTGAAATGGACTTCTTTTATAAAAAGTAAAATATCACAAGCACAGTGCAGTACTCAAATTCCTCTGAATCAAAAATGGCATTGAATACCAAAGCAAATGTAATGAAAGCAACAATCTATTTGGAAAACAATTTTCATCATATTACACGGTACATATGGCCTTCTCTTGAGTCTTTTTGTAGCGCACTGCATGATAAATTGTCAGGTCTGATGTTTAAATCCATTGATAAGAGACTTTGTGATGGAGGAAGAACTGAGTCAGGTGATCGGGACACAAAAGCATCCTTTGTAGAATGATTTAATCAACTTCCACATGAAAAAGTGATTGACAAGTCACGATCACTGCAAGATATGTAAGTGGCAACACATCTAGATCCAGTGTTGGGAAGGTTACTTTGGAAATGTAATAGGTTACAGATTACAAGTTACCCTGTTTAAAATGTAATAGTAGTGTAACTTTTTCAATTACTTTATTAAAGTAATGTAACTAATTACTTTTGAGTACTTTTTGATTACTTTTCTAAATTTGTGAAAATTAAAGAATAATAAATGAAAGCATGCATCAACTTCAATACAGTTATCTAATAAGCATGTGACGTATTCTGTGTACTAAACTCCTGAAACATTGGTGTTTTTTTAAACTGCTGTCTCTTTGTATATGATGATAGTTTTCTCAAAATAAGTAAAATGCACATGAAGTGACAGAGCAGTTCTAGAAATTATGTTTATGTGCTCGTGTACTCCTATATTGAGATGGCACAGGTTGAAAACACTGCGAGGTTCAGTAGGGTTTTGGTTGCACTTGGTGTGAATGACCCGGGTTCTAATCCACTGTGTGACACCAATGTGTCCCTGAGCAAGACACTTAACCCCTAGTTGCTCCAGAGGCGTGCGACCTCTGACATATATAGCAATTGTAAGTCGCTTTGGATAAAAGCGTCAGCTAAATGAATAAATGTAAATGTAAAATGTAGGCCTATGTGTAGAAAATGAAACCATGTCTTTGCCATTAATTTACAGGAGGGGCGGACTGGGAAAAAATTCTGAAAAATTCAAACTCATACAAACAAATTCATGGACAAAACTATTTTTTTGTATGGACCTGACATAAAAAAAGGTTTTAATCTTTAATTTGGGGACATGCAAAATAATTAAAAGTTCTCTCCTGAACTGCACCTTCACTTCCTTTTTTCTCTTCAGTCTCTTTATTTTGCCCTGTTATCCATCTCTCTCGTGACTTTAATACTCAAGATTGAACAAAACTATACTTTACAATACAATACTCTACAATACTACAATATCTTTATAGAAAAATCCTAATACTGTACACGAGTCATGTTTTTCCCTTACAAAAATTAACCATGCTTCTATTAGCCTATATAAAAGTAAAATAACCTTGTTTTGTTTTTGTTTTTTTGCAAATGGATTTGTATTTATTTTTAAATAAATACATTTGTAAAATAATTTTACATTTTTGGTTACCACATTTAAACAATAGTAACCAAGTGGATTTATAGTTAAATATTAAAATGTAAATTTTCGTAAGGGTTGTGTTGTTGTCTGTCGTAGCTCCACCTAAACCTATAAAAAATCGGAATTTTTTTCAGATAAATTACTACTGTAACATTACAACTGATAATAATGATGTCCTTTATATAGTATTTTGAGTGATGACTGAAGAGCAACGTGCTGCTGCTTGATTAAATAAATAAAAAAAACAAAGACAAAAAAGCATCTTTACAGATGAAACTGACCTGAAACCCTGAACAGGAGTTCTGCCTCTCTGCTCCAGCAGTCCACTGTATTCTCTCTCTCTCTCTCTCTCTCTCTCTCTCTCTCTCTCTCTCTCGCATTGATTACTCGGAGTCTGATCCAAACCGTTTGGCGGAGGCGCGGAGAGCGCCTAATAACATTTCATGACTTATTAGAGATTTAATTATCAAATGGCGGATTCGAAAATGATCGCTTTAGTACATTCGGCAGGCAATTATACAATAATGATATTAAATAGTGGGGCAAAATCGGCTGCCATGACACCGGGAATTGTCCCGGTTCTCCCGGTGTCCAGTCCGCGCCTGATTTCCACAGACACGCAGAATGTGCAAGTCATATATTGCATTTTTGGGGCTCCATATTCACAGACACTAGTCTATGTCATGTTTTGATTCAAGTGTACTGACCTACTTTTGATTTAGTCATCCAAAATGTGGCATATTCGTCCGCGTTAGGCATTTAGTTTTTATGACTGGATTCTACGAACCAGACTGTATTTCCTCATCCCGGAAATGATTAGGGCGGTATGTCTCAGAATAGCCAGTGCAATTTGGGAAAGAAATCAGTTAAATCTGTATGTGGATGTGTGTAAATATTCAAATGTAATCCCCTTTGTAATCGTTACAAATTTCATAAGTAACTGTAATTTAATTACTCATTTTTTCGTAGTAACTGTAACTAATTACAGTTACAATAATTTTGTAATTAAATTACGTAACGCCGTTACATGTAACTAGTTACTCCCCAACACTGTCTATATCCAAAAAATGTTATTCTTGACAATCACTGGCATTTATAAAGTAATAGATTAACCTAGAATGAAACTTCTGTCATTATTTAGTCACCCTCATGTTGTTACAGTTTCTCTGCATGATTTTCACAAAAGATGATGTTTGGAAAATGTAATTAAAACAGTATGAAATATTGTTAAAATTTAAAGTTAAACTTTTTTTATTATTATGTATTTTAAGCAGCCATTTTCATTAAATATTTTTTGAGCGGCCATTTTTCTTACCTTTTTTACCTTTCTCTACCTTTCTCTTTGATATGATGAACATACGTCATGAAATATTAATAACGTTTTATATGTTGGTGCTCAGAGCACCTGCATAAGATTTAAAGATAACTTATTTAAATCTCAGCTTTGACAAATGCTTTAGTCATACTTGTTAAAGGAGGGGGTAATACGTTTAAGTTTGACTGGACTCACAGCAGTTTGTTTTAAAGTTATTGAATCCTGGAATTGGCCTTGTGCTATTGTTTTCATAAAAGGACTCATAAAATGTCATAATAACCTCTGTTGGGGACACCGTGGAGAAAGATTGAGTGAATTGAAATGGAAAAAAGTGTTTTAGTAATTACTGTTTCACCTCAGTTCTCTGTCTAAGACTAATTGCAACACACAATTATTAAAAAGAATGGCACAATTCAGATAGAACAACAGCGTATTAATTCTGTTAAATAAACATTTAGTTTTACGTGTTTTACGAGAAATGGTCAATTTATCTAAATCTTCTCACTCCCAGCATAGCTACATTTATATAATATTAAAAGATGTGTAATTTTAGTTGTTGAGCAGCAAGTCAGTCCTCTGTCAGTTCACTTTTAGGTTTATGTGTGAGAGTGTGTTGACAGAGTTTTCCACAGGATTGGCTGTTATAATAGTTTAAAGGAGAAACTCGGATGTGAAACTAAGCCTTAGGACAATGGACATTTGGGCTCGGAAACAGATCTTGATGGAGAAGTCCCAAACCACCTGAAACTGGAGTTTCAAAGCGTCTTTGACATTCTTTAACAAAATCTATAGATATAATTGTATCACAGACTTATCATTCACAGAAAGTGTTTACACTGTTCACATATTCTTTTCACAAAAAATATCCACTTAATTGTAATTTATCATGCTGCCGTTTTGGTATTGAAGATTCAGATCAGGCTGCAGTTGACATTTAATCCTATGCTTTGGTTTCACTCGTTTTTAATTATGTTTTTAATTCATTTACATTTTCCAGTGTGCAGCACTTGAAATTAATCCATATTAAGATAACAACTTACACAAAGATTACACCTTAGATGTGTTTCACTTTGAAGATCTTGTTTAGTTGAATGTCTTTTGACTGTAAAACTGATTGAAATGCTTTTCTAAACTATTTTCATTTCAGGATACAACTGTGTCCAGCTCATGGCAATTATGGAACATGCCTACTATGCAAGCTTTGGCTATCAGGTCACTAACTTCTTTGCAGCTTCCAGGTACATTTACTTATGCATGTGGCAGATGCTTTTATCCAAACCGACTTGCATTCAATGCATAGATTTGATCAGTTTGTGCATTCTATGGGAATCGAACCCATGAAGAGGTCTGAATTTTATATTATTAAGCAGACTTAAAACTCAGTATTTTGTGCAAATAAATTTGTCTCTTGATGCCATAATCCTCAAAATATAGTCAAAACTATAGAATAAAACACAACTGCTGCTGTACAGGACACGTTTGCATTTCCCTCATGAAGCTGTCAGATCACTAAAAGAATTAATGTTGCAAAGGAGGTTGGTTATGTATTGTATTTTTAAGAATGAAGGGTAGCACCTTCGTCCCGAAGGTAATTATATTCACCTCAGGACTTCAGATCTAGTTGTCCCGGATATGGCAAGAACATACACTTTGCTTTCACCAAAACGCATTAGCATGCTGTGCCCTGGTCACATTTTATTTATTAGCATTATATCTACAAGGCCTGGTAGACTCAGCGTGTGACAGTATCTAAATGCTTTTCATTTTCCTTTAGAGCTCATGGTTTGCTGGGGTTGTCTCTCAGCCCATGCAGCAGTAATTCCAGTCTTTAAATCAGGATGAGGTCCTCTGTCAAGGGCAGTAATCTTACTGTAAACACATTTGCCGCTAATCCCCAAATAGAAGAAAGCCCCGATAAATAACAATAGTAAAAAAAAGAGTTGGGTCTCCAAAATAAATAAACTCTCATGAAAGAAAATTGCATCTTTGAATGTGGGGAGTGAGCAACTCCCTCAACCTAATAAGATATGACAGAGTCATTGGGAATCTTTATTTGGCTTTGGCTGGCTGAGGCGGTCGGCACTGGTGGACCAGTCCAGATAAAGTGCAATGTATACAGAGTAATTTCACTCATGATTGATCACTCATGCACATTTAAGACCTATTCCTCTTTCTGCCGGGTGGAGGGAGCGAGCAAGGGAGGTGACTTGGAATGTCATTAGCTCTCTTCTCACTTTACTTTTTCTTTGTCCTGATATCTTTTAACCCCGCAGAGTAGATATAGCGCTTCTAGGCATGCTGGGAGTTTGGAGTGAGTGTTTGGTTTGCGATTTCACCATTGCATCAGAATCCACTGCCTTTTTATTCTGTAGGAGGCTGTGGTCATTTAAAATTACATATGCTTGTATTTTGCAAGCAACATACTGTATAAATAAAAATTTCATTAGGTCATAATCAACATTGTTTTTCCCTGTGTCCATTAACAGTGCAGGCATTTACGGCTGGTAATTTAAGGTGATTGGTTCTAATGTTTCTGCAACTAAGTTTCAGATTTTTTAACATAGAGAGTGGTTCTGATTCGATATATCTGCCATAAAATGTAATAATAAATTACAATTAATATTGAAATTAACTCATTTTAAACTGTAATAATATTTAAATCTTGAATATTCTTTCAAAAACTTTCAACAGTCCATACATACTGTTTGTATATGTTATATTATAAGTAGTGTTGGGCCGATAGACGATGCCATCGCCCATCGGCGATGGCTGATAGACATCACATTGTTGCGCCGGCTTCGTGAATGCATGCATGCAATCGATGGAATGCATGATCTCTATTTTGTTTCACTATCATTTTCGAGATTCATAATCACACATACTCTATGCTATGGAGTGGCAGTACTTACCACACATTTTACAAGATTATATGTTTGTCAGTGGAACTGAGGGTCTGCAAATCATTTGCCATTGACCTTAGTCATCTCTCCTTACACCGTGGATGCTTCTCAATATCCCTCCTTGTCTCCTCGCTCCTCCGTCCTCCATCCTATGACCCGGAAACCGATCGAGCACAGCCATCTTGAAGGACATCTCAATTCTCTAATTGCACCACGAGGAGGCGAGGATCGAGGAAGGCATCCTCACGTCTTTTCCTTGCGTCCTTCCCTCGCATCCTAAAGAGGTGGAGCTAAGACACGAGGAAAGGAAGCAAGGAAAGGAAACGAGGATGCACAAATAAGAATTGAGAAGCACCCCGTGTCTACACCAGACGTGACATTTGTCATGGCGCCGCGCTGTATAAGCTAAAGACTTCTACACTGAACGTGACAAATCAGCCGTTGAAAATCATTAGAAATTTGTGTCAGGACATCATTAACAGAACGCAACAACAGGTGACTGTGAGGAATAAGCGGTTTCATGTCATGCCGCGCTGCATCCAGTGTAGACAGCATCACTGATTATACTGAGCTCTGTTGACTTATCTATATAATGAATCTCTATTATAGATCAGTGGTTCTATAGTATTTTGTCACGCTGTGACCCTCACATACGATGTATACACAGAGTTAGGAATCATTAGTTGTTTTCCCTCATAAGGATTCAACTCCATCATGATGTTTCACTGTAGACATCGTCCGATGCCAAATTTGTAGACATCGCCCAACCTTAAATTTAAGTAATATAAGTAGTATACAGCATACTAGTAGTTAACAACATTAACAAATTTGAATAAAATATTATATTGAAAAAAATGGCCGATTGTAATGATCATCTGTGAGCTTTTAACCAAGAACCTTTCGGTTTAACACTAAAGATCTTTATCATATCTCATAACCATCAACTCCACAAACAGCACACCAATTCAATACAAACCATGCATCCTCTTTCCCTCAGCCGCTTTGGCACTCCTGATGATCTGAAGCATCTGGTTGATACCGCACACTCCATGGGCATCATGGTTCTTCTGGACATGGTCCACAGTCACGCCTCCAGCAACACAGAAGATGGGCTGAACTACTTCGACGGGACCGACTCCTGCTTCTTTCACGGAGGCTCCAGGGGAAACCACTCGCTCTGGGGCAGTCGACTCTTCAATTACTCCAGGTGAACCACGGCTAAGAAATATGCAAGCTGTATACATTCTGCTCTCCCACCTCTTGTCCTCTTCAGTTAGTTCTCATTTGTGAATATCAAACAGCCCTTGAGTTTTCCACATGCTAATGGACCACTAATGGATCTTAATGGCATCTTAAGACGTATAAGAGGCACTACGGTGTTTCCTGAACCATCACAGCCATTCACCTGTGATCCACATTGATTACTGGGCAAGCATGGCATGCCTCGCATATGATTTGCAAAGTTTCCAAACAAGCTTTTTGTTAGATCTTCAGTCCGTGTCGCCTTTACTCACAATAAAAACCATGAGAAATTTCTCCTGTCCTTCGTCTTTCTTCTCCCCTCTCCTCATCTCTGAGATGACAGGCTCTCCTTATGCCACCTCTCATCGCTGATCCATTAGAGGTCTCAGTGCTGCTCTCCGTTGCCCTCTTCTGTAATGGGATTTCACATCATTGTTGTTTGAATCTGAAGAGTCATGCATCACCCACCAAAATGATAGTCCTGTCTGACTGTTACCTCTGAATGAACATTGATTTTTGGTCATATCTTTGTTATTGATTCTGGCCGTATGCCTTTTGTTCCCTCTCTGCTTCTGTGTTTTTCTTCCTGGGTTCCTGTTTGCCGCTGGTGATATTTTAATGCTTTTACATAGCTTGATAGAAATGGGATGGAATATCTGCTGTACTGCAGTGAAAAATGTATCATTCTGGTTGAGATTATTGCTTTTTATCACAACTGAAAGAAAGGTTGGCATTATGTGCAGTATGTAGTTGTTTAGTCACATGTAACTTTTCTCAGAGTTTTCAAATCACGTAATGCCATTATACCCTGCACATTGTTATTATATATACTTATTAAGTTTCAGATGGTTTATTCAGACAAAACAAATCAACGGCTGCTTAGTGTTTCTTGAAAGAAACTCAAAAATAATAGCCTGTCTAGTCTAATCTTGCTTTTAATTAACTTGCATCGCAGCTAATTGATAAGCTGCTAATTTATACCCATTGTTTTGATGCTCTTCATTTAGTCTTTAGTCTTTGATTTTTGAGTTTAATTACTCTGTTGAAAAGCAGTTTTTGATGCTTTTTAAAAAATATATATTAATTTTGATAATAGTTTACTTCACTTTGCAACTTGATCAGAATGTGCATGTTTGTTTACATAGATAAATTCGAGGATCATTTCATGATGGAATAAAGGGACAATAGACAGTACAGTTTCAAAGCATTGTATTGTGAATAATTTATTTATTTATTCTGTTTTATTTGTTAATCTGTTATTTTGTGGACTGTTGTTTGAAGGCTTTGATGTTGGTGTTTTTTTTTTTTTTTCAGCTCCAATTATTTTTGATACTGATGAGGGATTGGTGGAGTGGCAGTAATATATTGATTCTTCTTTAAAGTCTTTCATCTGTGGCCTGCTGCAGTTGTTGGCGTCTCTGTGGTGTAAATGAGCCTGTCTCATCCGCCCCTTACCTCTGTCAATTCCCTCTAACAATCTCTTTCCTTTGCATCTCTTCATCATGCATAAACTCAGAGTGCTTGAGAATGAAGTGTCTAATGCTTCTGTAAAAGTTTTTTGCTTTTGTTTTGAAGTGAGTCACCAGTGATGAGTGTCGTTCTTCCCGGGTGTTTGTGTCTTTTGAAGGTGATTGTAAATGATAACTGTGTCGACTCCATCTCCTTCGACTATCCTTATGGATTTGACATGGCCCATCGGAAATAGTCGAAGGATGACCCTCTCACCCTGATTTCCATTAAAATCCAATCACAGGAGACACGCCTCACTTGCGTGGGTCCGTAAATGGCCATGACGTCCCCTGATCAGATACACTCTGTGTCCGAAACTGAATGCAGAGCAGTGTTTTGTATTGCAGTTTCTATGAAAGAATGGTTATATGGCTTCCAGAGCAGCATAATGTCACGTCTAAAGATCTAGAACAAATTCCAGTGTGCGTAACCGAGTATAATCCTTATTACTCAGAAGAAATTTGAAAAATAAAAATGGAAAATAACAATTATATCAATAATAATAATAACTAGTGTTATTTTACTATTATTTATATACTATTATAGTGTATATAAATGTTTTGAATTTGCAGTTCATTTTAGTTTGGGTTTTTTGTTTTCATATAGATTTTATATTCACTTTTAGTTTGAATGATTTAGTTCTTCAGTGTAAACTTGTTTTATCACAGTTAGTTGCTAAAATTTCTCATATCATTTATTATTTATATATTTAATTTTATTCCAGCTTTATTTTAATTCTTTAAATAGTTTTAGTTAACCATGCCAACACTAACAATAATTATGTAAGGGAAACAGGTCAATTTAGCTCAAAGGGAATCATTTAAGATTTTAAAGGGAATTTGAACAGAATCACTGTTTCACGGCTGATCACTGAGACGCCCTGCGATTCACTGAACGAGCCGTTTAACATCAAATCTGCGCTGGATATTAATATCCAAACTATAGTGAAAACACTATCAATTAGCACAGTAACAAGATCGGCAGTTTAAGACATTAACTTGTAAGCACAAAACACAAGATACTTCTCTTTTCAATATGAATAAGGCTTTATTAGATAAATCTAAGACATATAAACTAATCTAACACATAAACGCACGCACGCACACATTCACACAAGTTGCAGGAAGATCGAAAGTTAGGGAAAGATGAGTTTAAGAGAATGGAAATGTGGAATCCCAAGTTTAAAGCAATACGTTAAATTGCATAGACATGAACAACCATCAATCACTTAATTAACCCTCGAATTGAGTTCCTCAATGACGTTAAAATTATATTAGATACACCAGCACAAATGTCTGAAGTTACATTGCCTGTGTAAAGTGTCGCTTTGTTGTCGCTGATTGATTGGAAGTTCAGTAGTCGTTGAAGTGACGTCTTGGGAAGCCCTGGTTGGTTGTTGGCTGAAGGTGCAGAGTTGTGTGTGCTGGTTAAAGTTGAACGGGCACCCGAGGTCAGGCGTCGGAGACTCGACGTTACAAAACTTAACTCAGAACACGAAACTCTCAAACGGAAAAGAAAAGAAAAGAAGTAAAGTTTGACGAGGCTATAGGTGGTGTTCCTTTTCATCGTGGCTAAGTAGCAACAGGTGTGCAGGCTGAAGCACGCTGGGACTGCGCTCAAAGAACAGTGATGACAAACAGCATGGCTAAAAGCTAAAGCTAAGAAGCAAAGCTAAAAGCTGGCATGACTGATAGCAAAAGCAAGACTAGAACTAAAAGCAGACATTTCAAGCAAGCAGTTTCCATCACAAACATACCAAACATGATTATGAATCCTTAAGTTATCCCATAGTTATTAAAAGACATACACAATAAGTGATTATAACATGATAGTCAAATGTGTGGGTTACATATAAATGAATATGAAGTTAAGAGATGGATTGATATTCATTCAAAAGTCATTTTGGAGTTCATTTTGGTCCATATACATGTAGAAAAGACAGGTTCTTTGCCATTCTCTTGGCAAAGATGTATGTGGAGACCAGAGGTTCAAAGCCCCTTCCCCCTTAGGAATTTCAGTCTGGTTCTGCTAAGTGGGGGGAAGTCAATGGAAGTGTTTTAACTCTCATGGGTTTACATGTGATGTCCAGCGTTGCATTTCCATTACGAACAACAAATTTGACACCAAATTTCTCTTCTTCGAATTGAAATTGTAAATAATTGTTCTAGTGGTGTTAATGTTGAAAGCTGTTGTGTGAACAAGTTGGTTGCTCATCTTGCTTGGGACTTGTGGCACAGAATGTTTTATGACTTCCTGAGGAATTCGGCTCGTGTTTCAAACACAGCCCTGATCGACTCTTTAATTTGTCTGGTTCGAGTCATTTCTGCTACATTATTATTATTAATGAATAATATTTTGTACAATTATTTAAAAATATATTTATATATCTCACAGTTGGTTGCCAAGGAATCATTTCTAATTTTGTTTAGATTTTTTTAAGTTTAAGTTTTTACATTTTAAGTTTATAAGTATATATTTTATTTTATTTTAAAAAACTGGACAAACACTGGACAACACTTAACCATGCCATCACTGATAATAAGTATTATAAATTAAGATTTTGTACCATTATTTTAAAATGTTCGTAATAATCTTCTTCTTCCTGCTTCTTTTTCTTTTTCTTCTTCTTATTGTTATTGTTAGTATTATTTATGATTATAGTACACTGTAAAAAAAGGAAAATTGTTAAAAAAAAAAATCAATAATGAATTATACTTAATTTAATTCCTGTCATTCTATTTGACAAGAATTTCTGCAAATGACATCACATTTCAAAAATTTAGCTGTAGGCGAATTGTGAATTTTTTAATTGCAGATGCGCAGTATTAAAAGTAGTATCGTAATTTTAATGCAATTTAATTGGTTTTGTGAGTTGAAGTGGCTTTGATCAAACTAAGTAATAATTATGTAGGCCCTATTTTTTTTAAAACATGGTTGAACTTAAAAAAGAGGAAACTTAAGAAAACTCAAAATGCCTGGCAACATGATGCAATTTCTCAACTTTATTTCCAAATACTTCACAAAATTACAATGTTTAACTTTATACTATCAGGACAACGTTCAGTGTTCTCCCTTCAGCAGCTCTTTTGAAACAGCACTATTATACCCCTATAAAAGACATAACAAGACGTGAAAAACAAAGCCTGAAGACTGAAAGAGTAAACCTTCTGCAACAGATGCTGTAATACACACTTGTTTATTTCATCTCAGACGACAGCTTTGTTAGTTCTGGCTGGCCGTCAGCGTGTATTAGCAGCTGTCCTGCAGTAGACTTCACTCTGTAATTAACACTGTGTCTGGAGTTGTTTGCAGTCTAATTACATGTTTGATGAGCTCTGTTTTTAATCCACTGACACTCTCTGTGATGGCCGGAAAGATGGTATCTGTGTCTTTTGCAGTCAGTCACAACAGCCTCGAGTCAGACCGTGAGGAACAGTGACTGAAGGAATTGTTTTTTTTTTTTTATATGAAAGTGAATTAGTTGTACCCTTTGAGTTTTCCTCGAAAATATTACATCCCATGAAAATTAAAAAGGCATAAACCTTTTCAATCCTTTCATGCGTAGGCAGCAGGCATCATTAGGTAGGTGCGAGCGATGCAATTCTGAATTTGAAACAAAAGTACAAAGAACTAAAAAAAACAAACATCTAGAGACAAAGCTAACGGAGCAAAACAAAAGACGCTGTATGGCAGTGCAGCTGATATTTAAGTACAGTAGACAGCTCGCACATTGTGTGTGTGTGCGCGCACACAAATGCTCAAATGGAAATAGACCTCATTAGGTTTGATATACAAAAGGATTGGCTGTTGCATTCAGTCTGACACTTTTTATAATTTAATTTTTAAGATCTGAAAGAATCCCACAGGGCACACTGGCGAAAAGTCTTGTATTGATGAAATTTTAATTGCCTTAATGATGGGCCCATGCACATCTTGGAGAAGTCACCGTTTTTTTTTTGTTTGTTTTTTTATAAAAAATAAAATGAAAAAATCCTTTTAAAATAAGGTATAGATGATCAACGTCTCATAAATGCAATCCAAAAACTACTAAATGCAATTAATTATTGTTTGTTATTATTGTTATATAGTATTAATAGGACACCCTAAAAGATAAATTTCAGTGATGCTGATGTCATGAGAAATGCTTTTGTAAATCCAGAAAAAGACAACAAGAAGTCATTATCTTATTTTTTGTGAAAAGAAGATAATCAATGTCAGTAAATCATAACAAACACTCACCTGCACCATTAAAAGTTTAGCTTCAAAGTCAGAAACAGCTGACTGAGCTTAGCAGGCTTACTCAACTCACAGAAACTGAACAGACTTATAGTGGTCCGCATGGGACCCTGGAGGCCAGGCTTCTGCAGGAGTGTTAGCTAACAAAAGCACATTAGTTCAAACAGTGTTCTTGGCAGTGGATTTATGTGACATTCACAATCTGGGATGGCTCAAAAAGTATCGTAGGACTTAGACCAGGACATGCATCTGATCCTTACAATAGCTGAACAGTTTAGGCTACTTTTTAAAATAAGAATTTAAATGAGAAGGTCAAATTTAATTACAAATTTAGACACAGCTGCTTAAGAAGGCCCTGTGTTAACTCTGTGTTATTATAAGCACAGGTGGTAAGCGGACAAAAAGAGTTTTACATTTTAAGCGAATATAATTTTGACTGATGAGCTATGTTCAAAGCTGTTAATTAATTAGGTATTATTAGGAAACTGTATTTTTTGTTGACAGAATTAATTATTCAGATAGATGGAAGGACGAATGAATTTTGGTGTTGTTTATTATTGTATATAAATCAGCCCTTGCAAGATTTGAACCCATAACCTTTCGGTTTCTAGCCCAGCTCTTTAAATACAAACTTACAGCACCACAGCGTCTATCTATTACACAGCACTAAAAGTGCTGTTCTGTCTTTCTGAGATGAACTAGATGACTTGTAATCATTCATCTCTCAGCTGAGTAAACACAAGGGCGGGAGGAAGGATTCTAAGCTTTAATCTTGGTTTAAATCTTTCCTGGGCTTTACTGCATTTAAACCATCACTCAGCAGACCAAACCGAATTTCTGATGTTTATGAGGATATTTTTACTTTCAAGTCTTAATGTTTATGAGCTGTTAAGGAGTCTCGGTTGGAATCCATAAGTGCTGTCTCATAAATATGTTTTCCAGCTGTGGCTTGAGTCCTTCAAGTTTGGACTGAATTTGAGCTTCTGTGTACGTTTATGCATATGCATTTGTGTGTTATCCCTAATTTGCTGCAGTGCATTTGTGCTTATTTATGAAGTCAAATTGGAAGTTATTTTGATGTTGTAGAGTTCAAACCATTAGACATGCTGTTGCAGGTCAGCACATCTCACTTAACTGGTTATAATTGAATCCCAAAGGGTCCGTCTCTGCCTGTGAAGTGTTGTTTTGGGGCCAGAGAGACTGGTGGGGAGTTAAGGGAAGTTTGGAAGAGACTCATATGATCCGTCAGAATCACACAGTGTAGACTTTTTCTGGTCTGTTGTCTGCTAACCCACAGCCAATCAAAGAAGCTTTTAATAAAGCTGAGATCCAATGCATGGTCTGTGAGAGCACAGAGAACTGTTGGTATATTAGTTTTCTGATTCATTAAAGTCCTTAACAAAGTAATTTAGCATGTTGCTAAGCTAATTTGACACCGTAACAAGTGCAAAACCTGTAATTACAATACAAACCCTACAGCTCTTATTTGGTTAAAACTGGGCCAAGCTGGTTTATATTGTATTTAGCTTATGGGAGGTAATACAGGTTTGGGACAACATGAGAGTGAGCAAAATAATAACAGAATTTTTATTTTTGGGTGAGCTATCACATGATCAATGAACATCATAGTACTATAAATCTGTTTTCACTTTCTCCCAGCTGTTTGCTTTTATGCTAGATAACCAGATGTGTTTATAGACTAATCTTTTTTTTTTCAGTGTTAGCACAATGAGAGGTGAAAGATCATTTAATCCAGAAATCAGGCGCTGTTTGGCAGACCTTTTAGTGTCTACGCACTTCAGATGTACATGCTCAGAAAAAGTGCATGTCAAAACAGAACGCAAATGACATTTTTAACTTACAAGACTTTAAAGCACATGCAAATAATGTATTTTCATGATTGTGAATAAGTTCAGTGTCCTGGGAGTGTAAATTTATTGTCCTCTATCAAAAAATTGTGTTATCACACACCCCTACTCCTAGTGGTGAAGTGTTGTGTAATTTACTCAGAAGGTTATCCTCAATAAAAAATTATATTTTGACTAGACTTTAGTCTATTGTAATCTCATTTAAACTGGAGTTGCAGGTATCTCTTGTTTTTGTTGTTGCTGTTGTTGTTCCATATCCTCTATTACCAGAAATGGAATTGAAAGGAAACTATGTAAACCAATATTAGCATTAACCATTCATGAAATGTAGAAACTTTAACTCATTTATGCATTTTATTTGTTTAAATGTAATTTGAAGTGAACACAGCATTAGATTTGGCTAAAAATGTAACCTAGGTAGGCAGCTCTGTAAGGTTTGGAACAGAGCCCCCGAGTCACTCTTCTCTGGAGCTTATTGATTCTCAGAGATGGCAGAAGGTGTTAGCGGTATGACAGAGCAGTCCTGGCTGTGAGCTAAGACTCCGTAGGAGCTCATCGACTCTGCTCTGCCCCACAGGGACTTCACTTATCACACCAAGGGCTTTTACTCAATGTCTTCAACACCCAGGGAGCCTCGCAGGAGGGAAGCTCAGACTCTGTCACCCATTCACTCTCCGTACTATTGCTGCAAACCTCCACTTTGGAGACAGACATTATCTCTCATCAAGGGCAGCGTGCCAGGGTTTTGTCTTTAATCAATTATTGATGTGAGAAATAAAGCCGTATTTGGAATGTACTTTGTACTCTAACAGGTGAACAGATTGCTTTGTCTGACAAGGCTTGTGTTTCCAGTCAGGCTGAAAATTGAACTTTTTAAGGGGAAGAGAGAGATGTAGAACAAGGGGACACTGTGATGCCTGAGATTTAGAAACAAGCTGAGAGGAGATTCACCTCTTTTGCTTCGTCTCTGCCTTTTTCACTTTCTCCTCTTCCTTTAAACACACAGAGATAGTTCATCTTAAAAGAATATAACAAGTGACTCACCTTCAGGCAATATATGTTATTTCAGCACTACCGTATTTTTCGGACTATAAGTCACACCTGAGTATAAGTCGCATCAGTCCAAAACTACGTCATGAAGAGGAAAAAACATATATAAGTCGCACTGGACTATAAGTCGCATTTATTTAGAACCAAGAGAAAACATTACAGTCTACAGCCGCGAGAGGGCGCTCTATGTAAGACGGTATGTAGTATGTAGACGGTAATGTTTTCTCTTGGTTCATATCTCTTAGTTCATTTCTCTTGGTACATGTCAAATTAATTTTGATAAATAAGTCGCACCTGACTATAAGTCGCAGGACCAGCCAAACTATGAAAAAAAAGTGCGACTTATAGTCCGGAAAATACGGTATTAGTGTCAGATAAGTGTTTAGAAACTAAAGCATGTTTTTAAACAACCTTTGCAAATGGCTCTTACACTTACCACATCCTTACGATCATTCTTAGCCTTACGACAGTGTTGTAGTCGAGACCAGCTCATTCAAGTCCGAGTTCAGAAAGGGTTGAGTCCGAGTCAAGACCGAGACCAGAGAGATTGGGTCTGAGACAAGACCTAAAGAAACCTTCAAGAGTATGTAAAATGTTTGGTGGAAACAATAAAATTGGTACCATACTCAAACAGTATATAAAATATAACATGGCATGTACACTGTAATTTATTTACTTGATATAGGTTTAAAAAATATTATCAGTTAAGGGTAAAAAGGCCACCTATCACAGAATGTTTATTTTAGAGTCTTACTGCAAATAAACTATTTGTGGCTCTTATATGCAAACTGAATAATAGTTGATGTAAGAGACGTTTTAAAAAGTTAATGTGTTAACTTTCATGTTCATGAGACATCCTGACCTGAGTCCTGCTACCTCTACACTAACGTTACACTAACATCTCGCATCACAAGAAAATCACCAATCATTGAACATGTCAATCATATGGCCCTATGAAATCCGTTTAATTTTTTCCAAAATTCCATTGTATTTTTTTTTCCAAATTCTGTTTTTTCCGTTTTAATTTTTCTGGATTACATTTTTTTTCTGTTTTAATTTTTCTCAACTCCTTTTTAATGGTTAAATTGAATTGTATTAATCAAAAAGCATGTCTAATTAATTAAAATTATAACACATACATTTTCACAACAATTTATTAAAAGTTGAACACAAATTACATGTTTAGGGACCTATGAAATGTTACATTTTTTCTTCACCATATGTTTTATTGTTACCTAATTCTGTGTTTTAGCATGTCTAATTATTTAAATGTATAAAACAACTTAATTTATTCTTTTTTTTTATAGCCTTATGAAATTTTTTCCTTCAGAAATTCTGTTGTGTGTTTACATTTTTCTAGTTAACAAATGAAGACAAAACATTCATTAAATTTTTCTTTTAATTATTGAAAATTAAGCAAACTTTATTTTTTGGTAAACAAAATGTTTTATTTTAGTAGTAGTAGTAGTAGTAGGCTATGTACATTCTGCTGAACAATAGTAATACATTTCTGGCAAACACTTGTCTTTAAATTAAACCAGATTTTTTATTGTGAAGGGTTTCCATGAATACCTTTACAGTTCTGCGTATGTCATGTGACGCTAGTTTGACTCAAATAAAACAGCCAAATGCCCATGAAGTGACTCTCAGTGCAGTTCTGGAGATGTTGTTCATGTATTCATGTCCTCATTTAGTGAGACGACAGACGCTGAAATCACCAGAGTGTCACACGCGCATCCGTGTGTAATAAACGAAGTCGCGCTTCTGCGCCATTGATTAACACAGACACACAGAACATGCAGGATTCATATTTAAATATACTTTTCCGGCTTAATATTTACAGGCACTAGTCCATATCGTGATTTGATGTAAGTGCAATGACCTACTTTTCATTAATTCATTCAAAATTGGACAAATTCTGTGACATTCCGGGTTAAACTGTAAATTCCGTTTTTATGACTGGATTCCGCAATTCCGTCCGCGTTTTCTGCATTGCAGAAATCATAGGGCCCTACAATCATATATCAATTTAAAGAAATATTAACATACAGTAATAATCATGAAATATTTTGATTGGGACTCGAGTGGACTTGGCAATAAGTCCGATTCGTAATATAATATAAAAATGCAAACGAGTCCATGACAAGACCAAAACCATTAAAATAAGGTCTCGAGACTGAGTTCAAGACCGAGTCCGAGTCTCGAGTACTCAACACTGCCTTACAATGTCTTACTGTTTCATCTGGGGGTTGATCATAAACACCATGTTAGAAAATGTGTAGTAATAACCTGAGTGTAGCTTGTCAAGAAGAATCTCCACAAGTTCGGCATGCTAAACATTCCATCAAATTCCTCCATCTTAATCTTTATAAAGAGCTGGACAATAATATAGTTACATAATATAGTTAAAGGCAGTTGAAATTTGATATACAGTACAGTATTTATCTCTTTACATGTGTTTACTTTATGTGTGTTGATAAAATCAGATATAGCATATATCCAGTTTAATATACACAGCTGTGTGGTAATACATTTTGCGACAATATAAACAATCACACATTAGTGATTTACCAGAGTTATGGAGAAACTAGTTAAATGTTATGGCGTTACATAATTTAATTTCAAAATAAATGAAATTGTTATGTGTTATAGTTACTGAGAAAATAAATCTGTAATTAAAGGGCACCTATTTTGCAAAATCCACTTTAACAGGGTGTTTGGACATAAACGTGTGTTGGCAGTGTGTGAACACAACCAACCTACAATGATAAAAATCCACCCACTCCTTATTTTTTGATCCCCTTTAAACCAAATCAGTTTCACTAGGCCTGCCTGGTTGATTGACAGCCCTGTATTGCTATAGTTTCCGCCCTCAGAGGTTGTACGCTGTCCTCCATTTTCTCCGCTCTCAAGCAGCTGTAACATCAACAGTGACTCGTAAACAATTCTGGTGTTCTGTGTTTGGATGCATGACTAAACATAAGAGTCTTAATTTTCTCCCAGCATCTGAGCTGTTGAGGATGCAGTGGATGACTTTCATTTTTCAAGGTAATGAAAAAATCTACCTAAATACATTTATCACTCTAGACTCCTTTGTGAATGTTATGTCGTCATAGGGCATAGAATTTCAGCCATGTTTGTGTGTGTAGGTTATCAAAGTATTTTAATTGATCAGGGCAGCATTTGTCAGATTAGTTTACGCTGCAAGCTCTGTAACATTGCACTGTTTCATCCAACTTTCAGTGCATTTGGCTTCCCATATGTACAGCTGAACACTGGTTCTTTTGTTCTGTCATGTTCTACCGGCTGCTTATTGTTGTAGATTTTCAATGCGGAGAGACGTATACATGACGCCCTATTCTGGAGAGGGGGCGGGAATATGCAGCTCATTTGCATTTAAAGTGATACACATCAAAACAGCTTTTTTTTATAAATCTAGCCCATAGACATTTAATTCTATTCATTTTAGCACACATGCATAAATGCATAAAGGAATGACGTACAGTAAGAGGGAACCTGAAATGAATCAAACATCAAAAAAGAAAAGGTCAGAGAACAAA
Source organism: Carassius carassius (assembly GCF_963082965.1). NCBI lineage: Eukaryota > Metazoa > Chordata > Actinopteri > Cypriniformes > Cyprinidae > Carassius > Carassius carassius. Next base: position 12,887,707 of record NC_081799.1, read on the forward strand.
AATAGTGAAGTGGTTTTGTTCATTACACCAGCATTTCAGGAGAAATTGTTTACTGACTGAACTGCATGGCATTAATATGTCATATGTAAACATGATTTAACAACTTTCCGAAAGTGAAAGTGACATGACATACAGCCAAGTATGATAACCCATACTCAGAATTTGTGCTCTGCATTCAACCCATCCAAAGTGCGCACACACACAGCAGTGAACACAAACACACTGAACACACACCTGGAGCAGTGGGCAGCCATTTATGCTGCGGCACTCAGGGAGCAGTTGGGGGTTTGGTGCCTTTCTCAAGGGCACCTCAGTCGTGGTATTGCCAGTCCGAGACTGAAACCCACAACCTTCGGGTTAGGAGTCAAACTCTCTAACCATTAGGCCACGACTTCCCACGTGACGTTCTCTTGTGTGTGTAAATTAACTCTAATAATCTGATAATGAATTTTATCAAATCAATTAATTTGCAAAAGAAAACATAACACCACCACTAATGTTTGATGCCATTAACATCCTATATTTTTTTAACCAACAAGATTCAAACGTTGAAGGTGCAACCATGTTAAGCTTGTTAAGTTACGTCGTTGCACAAGAAATGCTCCCCTGATGAATTAAAGGTGATGAAATGATGATAAATAGTCATGAATAACTAAACTATTGTTATTTTTTGGCTAACATTATAAATGGTCATTTTATTATAAAAAAATAATCCATTGTTGTTGTTTTTGTTGTTGTTTTTACATTCTGTCAAGTTTGTTCTTCCACTCTGTCATTATTTCTCCTGGTGTAAGATGGCCAACAAGTTTCAAGCATGTGTCCATGTGGGCATGTGTTTGTCTCTTTAATCCCTTCCTTTTATCAACTGTCTTCTTTTTTTCCTTTGTTAGTGGCCTGTTGAAGTGTTACATTGTTGTCTGGTTGCTGATTGGCTGCTCTCTGAGCTGACAGTCAGATTAATTGAGCCTCTCCACTGAGTCCAATCAAACCTCACAACCAACACTGACACCAAAACAATCAACGACGACTCGCAGCCCGGCCTGAGATCCACAACTAATTAAAGGGATTGTATGGTTTACTCTTAGAGAGCTGCCTAATGCTCCGCGGGTCATCATAACACGGCATGTGGGATATCAAAGCTCACAGTAACACTCGTGAGGATTTGTTTTTATGATTCCTAAGGCAGGTTTGCTTTCTTCTGGCTGGTGTAGCACTTTATAATTAATTTGATTGGGTTTGGTTCAGCTTAATTTGACTCTATTAAATAAATTTAAATTCAAAGGTGCTTAACTGGAATAATTGTGGCGTTTCCAGTTGTAAAAAGCTCATAAATGGTCATAAACCATTAAAAAAGAAAGAAAATCAATTGAATCCACCAGTACTGCTGTTTTGTTTTTTTGTTTTGTTTTGTTTTGTTTGTTGTTTAAAATATCAAATTGGAATTTGTCACATATCTCACATTTTTGTTGCTTATACTATGTACATTTAGATCATTTCACTCTTTAATTTAATCAATGTGTAAATTTAATCTATAAAAACAACCAAATTTTCAATAATACTATTTAATGTAATCTTTAGAAAATCTGATACTGTACTCATGCTGTTCATTACAGTGTTGTGATGGCTAAGTTCTTTTTTTTTTGTAATTTATTTTTAATCAATTTAATCACAATAGAATTTTAACATATGTCATTTGTTGTTACAATACTGTCAATAACATGAAAATAACTGTTAGCTTATCTGTGTCTTTTGGTTTGTGTCAATTAAATTCCTAATGAACAGAGAAATGAAAAAAATATTCAAATGAGATTTACAGTGTTTTCAGTATTTTTAAATGACAAAATTCAGTAGATTATCTATAAAGCTATCACACGTGGATAGGTAAATTATTTACCTCTTTTTTCCTGGAATGTCCTGTGAAAATAACTATGTTGTAATACATACCATTACCATGATATGAAAGTTTGTACCGCCCACCCTTACATCTGAGTGAACAAAGCATCTACAAAGAGCTTGAGAATAGATGGATAAACAGGGAAAAACAGGTCAGGGGGGCGAGAGATCAATGTACAGGAAGATGAAATGTAGAGAAGTCAGATGATCTCCTCCTCGTATTCCCATGTGCCCTTGTGCTGAGTTTCAGAAAATCATAGCAGTGTGGTAAAGCCGTATTTAGACCTTTCACCCTGGCCTTCATTTGCAATTTGCAATTAAAGTTGTGCTGCTATTTTAAGCCTTCACGTCTGACCCAGGGCTTTTGTGTGTGACTCATAGAAAAGTGCTGAATTATTGTGTCACCATCAGGCCCTGGTCAGTAATCTGATTTAACCCTCTGGAGTCTAAGGGTATTTTTGGGGCCTGGAGAAGTTTTGTCATGCCCTGACATTTGTGCTTTTTTCAGTTTCTTATAAATATCTAAATGGGTAAAGACTAATCTCACTGTAATCAGCACAAACTGGGCTGTAATAATATGTGAAATGCATGTATGTACATGATTGTGTTTTTGAGAAAAAAAATATTATGCGTGGTTAGTGAAAAACTAAAAATGTTAAAACGCTTGAATAAGGCAAAAAAACACATAAAGAACAATGGTTCCCGGGATTTTTGAGAACTGGAGCTTGTAGCCTAGACTTTTTCTTTCTAAATGATGTGAAAATCATCTTGTTTACTCACTCACAGAAAACAATATATTGATTTAAATTTTCTAAGACACTTTTTGTTGGTAAAAGTCATATGCGAGTAGGCGTCAACTACCATGAATATCATTGTGATTTACACCTGAGAAGACAAAGGCCTGCATAATGAGCTGCATAATGAGCCGTTCAGTCATCTGTGCCACTGAGAGTGAGGAGTTACAAGAGAGAATGTGAGAACAAAATAAATCTATATAATTTTATGTTTGTAGTTTATTAAGAATATATTTAATTATCCCACAACATAATTTAATATCCACTTGGGGGAGCAGTTGAACAGTTTATTAGAAACAATCAAAGCTGACTTTCAAACAAATTGTTTGGCATGCTTACTCCAGTCACACAATCCTTCAGAAATCCTTTTAACAATCTTATTTTCTACAAAAAAAAAAAAAAAAAAAAAAAACATTTGTTGTTATTATTATCATCATTATTATTAATGTTGAAAAGAGCTGAGAATATTTTTCTGGGTTTTTAGGGGGAATAAATTGAAAGAAAAGCATTGTTTTTACATTTGTTACAGTTATCTATTTGTTACATTTATATTATTTACATCAAGCTTTTGAAGGGTATAGTGTTGTATATTGTTATTGAAACTTCATAATGTTTCACTTGATTATACATTTAGTCAGGAATTATAGTTTGGAAAAAGTCTAACTAGTAAAACGTTTACACGTTATGTGAAAACTAGTACAAGTATATAAATAAATAAAAAGAGACTTACTCATGTTTATGATCTCTGCTGAATAAAGTGCTTCATTCTTTTTTTCTGAGGAAATCCATTTCTCAAATCCTCAACCACATTACATCTTTTTGTGGTGATTTATGTCTTATTCCTCTCATCGCAAAGCAAACAGTAAAATAAAAAAACTTGAATTCGTGCGTATTCAAGCCGCACGCTTCAGTTTGAATCTGAATAGCGCGTACGGCGCGGGGGCGTGGTCACATTAGATATAATGAAGGGAGACATGAAAAACAGACATCGCGTTGTTTTCATATGGATTACTTTATCACAGAATATCTGTTTTCGGCGGCACTTGTTTAGTTTAAAAATAGACATGTCAAGCTTTCTATAGATATCTCTCTCATGTATTTTCGTTGAGTATTCACGGAGTTACAGTTCATTTAAATGACGTGTTTGTAAAAGAAGATCAGCGCAGACAAAGGCTGCAGACAGCGCACCTTGTTTGTTATCTTTATTTCATAAGTGCACAAAGTTGTGTTGTTATTATGTCTGTATCCAAAAAAAAGTAGACCCTTTACAGATTCGATTGTTATATTGCTCTTATCTGTACGATTAAAACTGAAAGTGTAATTTAAGTTCTTTTCGGGGTTATCAGGAGAAAATGACTCAAAACGCGTATCCGCGTTAATCGACTTGAGAGGGAGGTTGGAGCGAAGTTTACTGCCATATAACTCTCTATCACTTTTGTTAAATGATTTGCAGAATTAATTTAAATACATTTTCTTATGGTCAATTTCCAGATCTGCAAACAGAAACATTTGTCTTTGTTTTTTGTTTTTATATGTATATACACTGTATTAAATTATATCTGTGATTAGTTATCACAAGGTATCACTTATTATTTGTTATCACTTAAAATTCAACTAAAATAATTAATAATGGGTTGTTTCAACTTTATATTATTTGTGAAATTTGCTAGCAAATCTGAATTAAAAATCTGAATGAAAATTGTTCTACAATCAATTATTATTATTATTATTATTATATATTTTGTATTATTATTAATACTTTAATTTTGCAAGGATGCATTTTGAACTTTTGATTCATCATCAAATAAAAAATAAAAAACAGGGAAAAAAAACGTTTTTTGTGCAAATCAAAATTTACAAATCAAAATTAAAATAATAGTAAATGCTACAACTTTTGTTATTTGCTATTATTAGCAAATCGGGAAAAAAATCTAAATTAAAATAATGGTAAATGCTACAATAAATTATTTTCTTTAAAAATATTTATTTTATTTATTCTTTTATTTTGAACTTTTGATTAATCCCAAAAAAATAAAAATAAAAAGCAGTTTCTACAAACATATTAAGCTGCACAATTGTTTTTATTGATAATAATAAATGTTTCATCAAATCAGCATATTTTTTAATTATTTAAAATATAAAAATAGTTGTTTTAAAGTGTAGTAATAATTCCACAATATTAATGTTTTTAGTTTATATTTTAGTCTGCCATATAATTTTTACATTAAAGTGTGTTTTGTTTGTGTTTTATATATATGTCTTTAATTATGTTAGCAAAAAATAATTGTGTTTACCATGATCTTGATTTTGAATCTTGCTAGTATTTCTTGGCATCATTTTTTCAACTGTATATTTTAATTTAATCATTTTCTTTGAAAAAAAAAAAAAGTACAAAAATTCCTTCAGCAACAAACACTGAATCCACTAAACATTCTCCATCGCTGTCTCCGTCTTACTCTGTTCTCTGTCTGTAAATGAGGATACTTTTGACCTTGACTGCTCTTCCTGGCTATTGATTGGCCACGTTAGCGTAGCCCGTTTTTAATCAGCGGCCTGTTTTGCAACTTCCATTCACTCTGCTGGAAGAGAGCGATTCCTCCAGTCTCCCACAGCAACAGATGGTAAAGAAGTAGGGTTGTTTGTGCGCAGAAGAATCTTTTTTTGAACCCAAACATAATGAGCCCATATTCAGCCTTCAGTCTTTCCTGCATTTAGTGTTTGGCAGAAAGGCGGTGAGGAGACGGGTTGCCAGTGTGTGTTTCTCTCTCTCTGAAATCAGTTAGGTCATTAGTCACTGCACATATACAGCATAAACAGTGTCTTTTCCGAGCCGCCTGTCTTTCGGCCGGCCTGCAGCGTGTTTGGCTGATCTAATAGATGAGGAAAGGCATTTTATTTTCAAGGAATTGTATTGAAGCATTTCGTGTATGTTGTTGTTGAAGGATTTTCTTGGTGAGTGTTTGTTGTGCGGACTGAGACTTAAAGCGCAAGATATTGTGCAGAATTGAGTAAGATAATTTGAAACTGTAGTGAGTCAAGCTATTTATTATTCATAGTAGTTCAACTACAGTCAAGTAAATAAATTGTCAGATGCACAGCAAGGTAATTGCAAAGCACATCTATCTACACTGAAGTTTGTTAGGCTAATATTTAGCAATCTGGCACAAAAATAATAAGGATCTCAATTAGTGGAACAGCATTAAAGCTGAAAGTTCGTTTACACCAAACAGAGTTAAACAAGAAAACACACTGATTTATAAAACAAAGTGATAAACCACAGTATTTAACTAAATGTTTCACTAGATTAATGAAGCAATGGAAATTAAGAAAAATAAGCTTATTGCTGGAAAAGCAGCTTCACACAGTTCAAAATTAATTTAGTAGCAGATATATTATGATTTCAGTACTTGTTCTGATTATTTAAAGTGCAATCCTTTCGAATATTAAGTCACATTAAGATGTTTATGATTGCATAATTTCAAATATTGAAGGGTTACTCCACCCCAAAATGAACATTTTATCATTAATCACTTACCCCCATGTCGTTTCAAACCCGTAAAAGCTCATTTCATCTTCAGAACACAATTTAAGATTTTTGGATGAAAACCTGGAGGCTTGAGACTGTCCCATAGACTGCCAAGTAAATAACAATGTCAAGGTCCAGGAAAGATATGAAAAGTCGTTGTCAGAATACTCACACTCACTTAAATTGTGTTCCGAAGATGAACAGAGCTTTTACGGGTTTGGAACGACACGGGGGTAAGTGATTAATGACAAAATGTTCATTTTGGGGTGGAGTAACCCTTTAATGTCTAAATATATATATAAATAACTGTTAAATTTAAATGACTATATGTTTTATAAAAAATAATAATTACCTTAATATTTTCTTTGTATGAAAAATTATTTTACACACCTTTAGTATCACAGCTGTCAATGTCATATTTAAACATTTACTGTACATTAAAAAGGAGAAAAGAATCCATAAAATCTTAACTAGATGAATATCAGAATTACTTGCACTGCTGTAAACTTCAATTAAGAAAAAGAGCAATTAATTTAAGACCTTTTAGCATCTTTCATTAAACTTGAAATTCCCAGATTGATTTTTGAGGTGTTAGATGCATGGGGTTTAAAGAAGGACTAGATTTGACAATTTTGCTCTTAGGCTTGTTTTGATGTTTTCTTTATCTCTTTTTTTCTTTTTTGGTCGTTTGAAGTTCTTGTAAGTTGTTTGTTTCCATTGTACTTTACCATTCAGAATATCAAAATCTTTCAGAATCAGAAGTGATGTAACCGCATATGCAGCTTGATATTTTCTCGCAAGCAAATGTTCATGTTCAAGACTTTTGAGCATTTGAAAACAAAAAACAACATTAATTAATCATGACCTTCAGGATCAGAATCCATAAACATGTTGTGTTGCACTATTCATTTGGCCTCCATACAAAAGAACACAATTATGGCTTATCTGCAGATGAGAGTTCAGCAAACCTGCCAGTGTTTAACCTTGGGACTCAACTGAAAGAGCCAGAGAACGGTAGCGCTCAAAGAATAAACACACAGAGAGCGGAAAGAAACTTTTGTAGCTAAATATTATGGCCCTGAATATATTAATATCTGTTTTACTCAACAACTTTTTGTTATACTAATCCATCAGCCCTTTTTTTCTTTTTTAAACTCATAACCAGCACAAGAGCTCTTTCTGTGGCTTTAAGGGGCCATTTGTGTGGATGTTTGTTTGGTTTGTAGAAATGCCTGAATGTTTATTCATTCATTTATTTTACACATTTTTGAAGGAATATGCTTTTGTTATTTTGTTGAACATATGGCTAGGTCAAACACAGACACTTCAACATGTTTTATTCCTAACTTGATAACATACACAATGACAGAAAAAATATGGAAATATATTATTTATAAGAGTTAGCTTGAATGAGAACGTTGGCCTTTTTATCATAAAGTTTTCAGCAAATTTATCAAGAATGAAATGGTAAAAAGATAAAAATAAAGAGTGAATTCGTAAAGGGAAATTGACGACACAAGATATATAAAAAAATATATATCTATAGCAATATATTAATAGTAACATTGAGTAATATTACATTAATTAGCATTTTTAACAATAATAATAATAATAATTGTAATACATTAAATTAGACTAAATTTATAAAAATGATTAAAATCAATGTAATTAATAGTTTAATTGATCAAATATGGCTCAAACCATAGTAGAAGTAGTACATCGTAGTAGTATTAGCAGTAAAAGCAAAATAGTGAAATGTTATTGTAATTTAAAATAATTTGTATTTTAATGTTTTGAAATATAATTTATTCCTGTAACGCAAAGCTGTATTCCTATAATGCAAAACTATACACACACACACACATAAGTTTTATAATAGAAATGACTTTATGGTTATCATCTATTAGCAATGCACGTCCAGTTATGGAAATTGTATAATTATAATGGCAAAGGTTAAGTAAACAACATCCATTAAAAGCCAGAAGTGTTCATATTTAAAGCAACACTGATGTGTTCTCATACATTTAGTTAAAACTTCTTTAAAGAGATGCATTTTTCATGTCATTTTTCTACTAAATGATTCATTGTGAGAAGCATTTTGTTGAAGAAAAAAAAAACAGCCTCGTGTGTCAAATTCATACGAGCAGAATGAGGCTGCTTTCATAGTTTGACTGTCAGATTGAAGTGTTTAACTGTGTGTTACACGTCTATTGTGAACACACAGAGCAGATGGTGTTAGATGTTTGTCTGATGGTCCTGGTCAGTGGCCCGTCTGACTGCTACCTGCGCTCTCCTGAATGATTACCCCTCACGGGCTCCAGCGTCTGCCCTGCGCTCTCACCTCTGTCCTACAGAACAAATACACGCATGTATTAAAAGATTTCAATAAGAAAATCATATTAAATGCTTTGATGTCATGACACATCAGCAATGCCCTACTTTGCTGGAGTGCTTGAGGTTTGAAAGAGCTGATTTGTTTAAAAATGGTCTGAAGTTGAAGGATTGTGGGGGTTTCAACTATCACAACCATTCATCACTCATCTCTATTTGGCCTCGGTGGGAATCTTATTGTGCTTCCCATCTTTTCTCTCTCTCGTTTCTTGTCAGTTTGAGGTGATGGTCCTAATCTGTTTATGGTGAGGGTGGAGGCAGGCCTGTGGGTTCTGTAACCTTATCATATCAGAGCAGCTTCCCGTTAGATTCCACAGATGCACAAATGCAATCTGCCTCTGTTTATGAAAGCTTCATATGGGGATAATATGCATGGCTTTTTATCAGTGTGCGGCAAGACTATCTCTGCACTGAAAAACTGTGTGTGAAAGGGGAAGATGTGGCAACGGAGAGTGCATTTGCTGAGACTGAATTGTGAGACTGAATAATGGCCATTCATGTATTCGCAGATGCACAGCAGTAGATGTTGTGGATTTCTGTGCATTTTTTTTAATTTATGCACACGTAAGTTTTTATGTGGAATGGAGGTCTACAGTTTATATTATAGTTTTTTGATGTGTTTATTATGGTTAGTTTTAGTATTTTTTTTATTTTATTCTAATTAATGTTTTATGAATGATTGCTTATTTTTATGTAATAATTATAATGTATATTGAAAAAATACTATATATTGTATAAAATATTATGTAAAAGTATTTATTATTATTATTATTATTATTATCATCATCTTCATCATCATCATCATCAAATGTTTCTATTTGATACAAAACAGTAGTAAAATAAATACAAATATTTTATTAACTATTTATGCAATATAAATATAAATATTTGTTGTTGTTGTTGTATAATTATTTTTATTTTTATATTTTATAAATTGTTTTATATAATTTATATATAACAGTTTATACATGTATTAAATCTTTATATAATATAATATAATGTAAAATAATGTAATATAATGTAAAATAATAATAAAAAACAAATAAAATATAAACTAATAATTTTATTATCTATTTATGTAATATAAATATTTGCTGTTATTGTTTAATTAATGTTTTCTTTCATTAAGAATAGAATAGAATAGAATAGAATAGAATAATATTGGGTCAGATGCAGACCTTCCAAATTTAGCAGTAGTAAAATAAATACAAATATTGTATTAACTATTTATGCAATATAAATATAAATATTTGTTGTTGTTGTATAATTATTTTTATTTTAATATTTTATAAATTGTTTTATATAATTTATATATAACAGTTTATACACGTATTAAATGTTTATATAATATAATATAATGTAAAATAATGTAATATAATGTAAAATAATAATAAAAAACAAATAAAATATAAAATATAAATTTTATTATCTATTTATGTAATATAAATATTTTCTGTTATTGTTTAATTAATGTTTTCTTTTATTAAGAATAGAATAGAATAGAATAGAATAGAATAGAATAGAATAATAATGGGTCAGATGCAGACCTTCCAAATTTAGCAGTTCAGATAGATCAGGTCAGGATCCCAGGGTTTGAGAGTTTGGCTGTGAGGTGTGGGTTTGAATATGTTCATATATATATATATATATATATATATATATATATATATATATATATATATAAGTTTTACTTTTGCCAGAGTCCTTGATAACCCTGCAGATTCCCTCATCTTAAATTGATGATATTGTTTATTTACTGTATTGTATGTCTTCTGAAGAGGCTACAATTCTTTAGGCCCACAGCTATGCACTCCTGGGTCAGTCCAAATGTTATTCATCTGAAACTTACAGGACTGAACCAAACACCTCCAGGGTTTCCACAAAGCCAAGGCAAAACTCCTTTTAACCACCCCTGGTGACTCTTACCAAGGCCTGCTGCCATGTACTGCAGTGAACGCTCTCGTATGTATTCATACAAGCATGCAAGCACACGATTATGACTTTAAGCACATCTCTATGAGTGTGGACTGAATACATCAGTGCCTGCTTGGAAATATAGCTGTGGTTGTAGATATTATTTGTGGACGTGACACCAATGTGGTCAGCGGATTTAAAAAAGTAGTGAAGTAACTCAGTTTGTCGAATACTTCTTAACACTATGGCATGCTAGAGGTTCTTATCGCTTTTAATGAATTGAACGCTCCTGCGGTGAGTCTGAATGCTTTTACAACACTGTTAATATCAAAGAATTAAAAGCATAACGTTGTAAGGATTGAACCCCTGCTGTTCTACCTAATCACATGTTTGAATGCACACGAGACGGGGGATGGCGAGAAAGTTAGATTTACTTTGGGATGCCTTCATAGGCCCACTGTTGAAAACGTGGTACTTAGTTTAATTGCAGGAATGAAGGATTGAGAAAGGAGGAGAGACCGTGCAATATGTTGATTTACTATCAGTGATGTTCTTTTTAGTTTTCTGTTCATCAAATAATCCTAAACAAAATGTCACAGGTTCCAAAAAATATTACTCATCAAAACTGTTTCCAGCACTGGTAACAAATCAATATATTAGAATGATTTCTGAAGGATCATGACTCTGAAAACTGGAGTAACAACTCATGAAATTTCCGATTTGCCTCACTGAATTAAATTATATTTTAAAGTGTATTAATTATGTATTAGCCTATATATGTATATACATCTGACATGGAAAAGAGTGAAAATTCCTCACATGATCACTAAGTTACCGAACATCTGAACATAACGAACCAAATCCACATCAACGCATCTTCTTCCATCTGTTCTGCAAAATAAACAAATGTATATTTCTGCATCGTAAATGCTGTGGAAATATCAATATTAATTGTGTCTATGCAAATGCATTCCTGCAGGAACAGAGCTAACGCGGGTTTGGAGAGTATTTATTTCATACTCTATGACAGCTTATTTAATGTAAAAATTATACATTGTATTTAATGTATAAGTTACATGCACAACAAACTGATAATGTCATAGTGGTATCGCATACTGTAATTGAATGTAGCCTATCTATACCTATATCTATACTTAGAACAGAGACCCTTTAAGGCTGATTTATACTTCTGCGACAAAACTACACTGCAGGTTGTGCGTAGTACAATAACATGTTGTGAGATGTAATACAGTGGTTTTCTTGCACAGAATAATTGTAATAAATACTTGGCAGTATATGAAATGCATATAATTCTTTCAAGGGGTTTATCATATTTTGGCATCCATAGCATAGCATCCCTGGTCTAGGACATTATTAGGGTTATACTCTTCATGCAGGATTTAAACGGTTCTGGGTGAAGGAAAGCAGTAAGAGTCATAGATGGAGAGCAGGAGGCTGTTCTCAGAGTGCCATTTCTCATGAAAGAATGGTTTCAGTCTTGAGTTAGTTTCATCTCCTCACACTGTTCATCGTTCTCCTCAGGGAATCACACCACCACCAGCCGCCCAACCTGCTGCTCCTCTTTCTCTCTCCATCTGTCTTTTTGGGCTGAATCAACCAACCCTGTGTAACAGCTACTATTTAATCAGAGAAGGAATTCATTTCTCAATTGTGTGTTTTAAGCACTGTCAATTTAAGCACTGTCAATCAATTTAACTTAAAATCAACTTAAATTAAATCATTACATGAAATGGCAATTACTCAATCAAATTAAACACAATTTAAAATATTACATTAATTGAACATTTAAATATTGACGATAATTCCCAAATTAATTCAAAAACATTATCGAGGCAGATGAGTCAATCATTGAACAGATATTACAAGTAGAATGTATCCTTTGTGAACAGCTTGACATGTTTCTTTCTCTTTTTTTGTATTTCTATGCACCAGAGTGTGTTCTAGTTGATTGATTTTTGGATTCTTATTTCATCAGACAAGGGTCGATTTTATGTGGAAGCTCTGGAGGAAATGTCTTTCTCTGTTTCCCACAGCTGGGAGGTGGTGCGGTTTCTCCTCTCCAACCTGCGCTGGTGGATGGAGGAGTATCACTTTGATGGCTTCAGGTTTGATGCTGTGACTTCAATGCTGTACCACCACCATGGCATTGGTTAGTTGTTCTGCACCTGTAAACAAGCCATCATTCATTGTAAAAACAAATCATTGTCTTTATAATATTTGGTCTTTTTCTAAAATATCTAAGTATCAAGGTAAATTTATTTACTGTTTGTGCTGTATGCTGATTCATTAAAAGTAAAAAAAAATGAATAAAATAAATAATTAGTTCAGTCTACACTGTTTGTGCTGTATGTTGATTCACTAAAAGTTGAGAGAATCAGCTCATATTAATTCGTTCAGGAATCGGTCTATACTATTTGTGCTGTATGCTGATTTACTGTGAAAACTGAAAGCTTTCCAGTCCTGCCATTAAACTCACTAAATTGTTTAAATCATGCTTAAAATAAGAATTTTTTTTTTTTTTTTTTTTTTTTTTTTTGCAATAGCCAAGAAATATTAATCGAGAAATAACAGATGCAGCCATCTCTCTGGAAACATGCAATGCAATTTTGCTTTTGCTTCTCAAGTAGGTCTAACATTTATCCTATGTAAAGACATATTTTTTTACTGAAAATGAAACAGATTTCCGGATTAATTTAATTTATTTCATATACATCGCTATGTCCATGTAATGTTTTACTTACTTCAAGAAGAAAATGGTGTACTTCATATATGTAAAATTTGACTGTCTGTATTGGTCGAGAGAGCGAGTCTGTATAAATGCCTCTGTACATCTCTGAATCAGTTCAATTAGATGAAATGTGAAGGCTTTGATGCACTGATTCATGAATAGTGTGTAAGAGGCATGTCAACTATGTCATTTATGTTGTATTAATAAAGCTCTGGATCATCGCACATGGAGGAAAAGTACAAACTGCATGAATAGATTTGAAAGGCCTTCTTAAACCATTATCATAAATTATGGGAGACCTTGGTGGCTCTGTACATATTACATTAAAATGATTACACTTGTGAAAAGATTGCAGTGCCATTAATCCATATCCCACCGGACAACTTCCTCCGAATCACACAGTCAAATTATCTGGTTTTGCCCAGGCACGTCGTTTTCGGGGAACTACAGTGAGTACTTCGGGATACAAGTGGATGAAGACGCACTTGTCTATCTAATGCTGGCCAATTACATCCTCCACAAGCTCTACCCACAATGCATCACTGTAGCAGAGGTGAGAGTCTACCTGCACAGGGTGCATTTCTATTTTTTCACAGGGGGTATAATTTTTCCTCTTTCCTACCAATTACAGCTCCCATTACCTTTTTTTTTCACTCCCAAGTGGAAATTTCATTTAATTCTTTTCTATTCTCCTGCTCTGTGCCGGTGCGTTTATTTAAATCTGAGCTCCTGTGAGGTCGGAGCTGAATGCTTTGGCTAATGGATCAGGGTGATAATTGGGTGATTAAGGCCAAAAGATTCAAGAAAAGAGCAGGGGAGATTTTCAGGGGCAGGCTCCGTATGGATCTGTTTCACTCTCTTCTTCGCTGGTCTCGTATGACCCACAGGCAGGTTGTAATTCAAGCAGGCATTTTTCAGATTGCTTTAATTCACCCATCTGCCAATGTTATTAATCAAAAGTACAGAATGAATGGGGAAGTAGAAGAGTACAACAGCATCCCTGAAGATGGACGGAAGCTGTATCTCAAGGGTTGCCTCAAACCAGGCAACATTCGTTTCACACATTTACTCAGTCCCAAACCTTCTCACTGCAGGGAAATCAAATCTGAAATTAATATTTTTGTTTAAAACCTCTTAGAAATTAACATTCTTACTGTCCAACCAATTGATACTTTGCTTTTGAGCATCAAAGATTTGCAAAAGAAAGTGACTCCATCAGTTAAAGTGTGTTCTGGATGACCATTTTCAGTCCTTACATTTTCTTAACCCTGATGTTGCATATAAAGTGGGAAACTGACTGGACAAGTCAGATCTCAATGGAACTGCAAGACTCAATCCAAAATTTTCTCTCTATATATTATGTGCTCTCTGTACCTTGGCTTCATCTTTGCTGACAATTCAAGTTTAAAGTAGTCTAAACTGGTCTAAGGTATATTAACTGGTTAATAGCTTTGTGTGAATCTGAGTCAGTATCCACTGAAAATCATGACATCCACCACAGCTATCCTTGGCACATTTGTTAGAAAAGTAGTCCAATTTGTGAATATAAAAAAAAAAGTTGTAAATCAAATGTTTTCAGTGAATCAGTCGATTCAATTCACAAAACCAGTCTGAATGATTCAGTCACAAATAGGACTGATTTGATTCATTCGTTCAACTCACTGATTCAATGCTCCTGTTGCCAGAGGAAATGGCTTTCTGGAGGTGAGATATACAAAACTTCAGGACACTTGGAAAAATAGTTTGGAACACTTTTATGATGCTTTTAGGGTCATTTGTGGATTTTAATCCTCATTCACTTTAATTAAACTGCAAAAAATGAGTATCTTCTTCAATATCTTTGTCTTGTTTTCCAGTACAAATATTCAAGATACAGTACATTTACTAGGGAAGCAAAGTGATGTAAGATATTAAGTAAGTTTATGTTTAAAAAAAATATGTCTGTGGGGCAAGACAAACAAATAATACAAAGGGAAATAAGATTATTTTTATTAGTCATTTGCTGATATTTTTTCTTGTTTTAAGCAAAAATTAATGTAGTTTTGTTTTTAAGAAAACAAGACTAAGGTCCAGATTTACTAACAGCTGACAGTACCAAACCGTTTGACATTGGTATTTTTAACTGGTATTTGTGCCATTATTTAAAACCTAAATTGTTGGTAATTGTTAGTGAATCACCCACAGAATTTTCTCCTCCCATCAGCTCTTTTATGGAATTGTGCTGTAATGCTAATTTAGTAAATCTGGCTCTAAATATCTGATGTCATTTTGCTTGCCAATTAAATTTATCTTAGTTAAAGAATGGTTAGATATTTGTAATGATTAGCTTGGACCGGATAGAAGCCTGGTTTTTTAAGACAGCTTAATCTGCATTTTTCCAAGAGGCAATGTACATTTACACACTTTTTACTGCTCTCCATTCCTCATGGATTTTGTGTAGGATGTATCAGGGATGCCAGGCCTGTGCAGGTCCATTGAAGAGGGAGGACTGGGCTTTGATTATCGTCTGACCATGGCCGTGCCAGACAAATGGATTCAGGTGAGCTTCCTTCTCCTGTGATTTCTCCCTCTCCACACAGATGTTGCTCCTTTGTGTTTGGTTCTGTGCAAATGATGTTGTTTGATGTTTGCAGTTCACTGTTTTGAGGTCATCTCTCTTTATGAAGCTGTGTATTTGTAGACTTTGCGCAGTGGCTGTCGAGCATCCAAATCCCCTGCTGGCCCAGCTCTATCTACGCATGTATCAGCGTGGGCATTTCCACTTTAATTCAAGCCAGGTTTTTGCATGACGATGCCTTTTTAAAATGACAAAAGGAAGAGTATTGATTTGAGTTTGCATCGTGAGTTCAGAGTGTAATCTGAGATCTGGCACAGCCAGTTCAGATAGCAGCCCACTTTTTTTTCTGTTGGGCTTCTATTTCAGTCCCACTTTACTCATCTTTCATTCGTCCTTTGGCAGCATTTTGAATGCCATTAAAAGGTTTGTGTATTGATATTCCCGTCTCTATCTCTCTATTACAGCAAGCCTTTGCATTTGTGTGATTTAATATTTATTTATTTTCTGTGCTTGTTCTGTCTCTCTCACACACACACACACACACACACACTTCTCTCGTTCTTCAGGCTTATTCAATATGACTTCCAAAACTCTAATCACTTTCAAGTCTCGTATAGGAAAGTCAAAATTTTCACGCTTGGCACCAAACCAGAACATAACCCCCGAAAAATAATTGAAAACAAGTGAAACAAATCGTATTCAATCATATAAAAAACAGACTTGCAAATTGTGTTGCCTTTTAGCTGAACACAGAATATCAAGTGTATCCCTGTTTACAATCTTAAAGGAACAGTTAACCCCAAAATGACAGTCCTGTCATCATTTTAGACATGTGGCAGTATTTGGTAATGCGATACATCACGATAATGATTATGCACAATATTGTTATTGTGGGCACTTAAAAATACAGATAACAATTATTTATTACAAATTATTCTGAATTTTAAATGCATTTTAAGAATACATTTCCCAACAAATGGTCACAATGCATAACACCGCTATATGCGTGTGTAAACAAAGCACAGATGAGAAGCTCATGGCGGAATGCGTGAGAGACGCTCTGGATGAAAGCGCACCGTACTCTCTTACAGCAGATGGCGCTGAACAGCAGAAATGCAGCCGTCACCCTGTAAACCCTGTAAACAAACAGCTGCGCTACTTTCTGTTTCCAAACATGTTTAAATTATTTAAACAGCCATTCAGATTTTTGTTTTCGCTATGGTGTGATCCACAGTGCCAAATACTTAAATATTTAGACTTAATAGGCTATTTATTAAAATAACTTTTTTACATTTTAATCTGGACTAAACATGCCCTAGATATTGTTTGGAAATGTTTTGATTCTTTATTGCTCGGTTACACTTTACATTAAGGCTTCATTACTTAACATAAACTTCCATTAAAAATTATTTCTAAACATTCATTAATCTTAGGTAATTCCAATATTTAATAACACATTGTTCAAATCATAAGTTACAACTGTATTATTTAAATGTTCAATTATTTTTGTTATAAGAAAAAAATTATTAAACCTGTTATACTCTACGACAACACTTTTTTAAACTAAATTTCAATATCATAATAACACTGTATACTGTGATAAAAGCATTAGCAGTTAATCGCAACATGAAAATTTGGTACATCTTTTACTCACTCTCATGTGGTTCAAACCCGAGTGACATTATGATGTTTGTGGAATGGTGATGCTGCTCTTTTCCAAAAGCATTCAGGTACAATGTGTGTCCTTTTTCAGGTCTTCTAAAGACATTTGATAGCTTTGTGTGGGAACAAACCAAAATTTGTGTCATAAGCATTGTAGCCATGCACTGAAAAATATATTCATTGAATTGACAAATTTTTTTTTTTAGTGTACTTGTAAAATGTAGCTGTAATACATTTTTGCAACCGCTAACCTTAAACAAATTAGTATTATTTGTTTTAGTGTAGCTCTGAAATCTCGTCTTATGCTTGTATGGTCAAATTATGCCCCAGTTGTGGTATAAATGACAATGGTTTTAAAGTTTTGCATATCTTATTATCAATTCATAAATAAGACATAAATAAAAAATAAAATCATGCTAAAAGTTATACTAATAATCTTCTTAATGAGTGTTTTTTGTAATATTTTAAGTAACATATCTAAATATCACTTAGAAGCTAAATTGCATGATTGTATAACTATAATGTTAAAACAGATTTATATTTCAAATAGATGCTATTCTTTTGAACCTTTTGTTCATCAAAGAAACCTGAAAAAAAAATGTATCATGATTTCCACACAAAAAAAAAATCACAAAACCAATAATCAATGTTTTCAACATTGATAGTAAGAATAAGAAATGTTTTTAAGCAGCAAATCAGCATTTTAGAATGATTTCTGGAGGATCAAGTGACACTGGAGACTGAAACCTTTTTTCCCATGACAGGAATAAATTTAAATTTAAAATGTATTAGAATAGATCAAATAAATGCAGCTTTGCTGAACTTAAGAGACTTCAGAAGACTTTGAGTACAACCCAACTCCTACAGGTATATTCCAGTTTTATGGAATTTTTAGATTAAAGTCATATGGGTTTGCAAGAATGGGGTGAGTAAATGAATTTTTCATTTTTAGATGAACTTTTCTTTTAATCCCTTGACAAACTATAGTAACCCTGCGTCTGTGACCCCCCTCAGACAAAGAAATTCCTGTCCATGCTTCACCTCTCCGTGCCATAACTCTCTCTTTCACAATGAGCTGTTCAAAAGGGCAAACTCCCTCCTGATTTAATTCTAAATTCCACCTCTTTCTCTCTTTCTGTGTCTCTCGTCCTCTCCTCCTATGTCACACACAATGTGTTAGGGCTTCTCAGCTGTGCGCTGCGCTGTGACAGAGGTCAGCTGAGCGTGGCTCACTTGTGAAATTAAAATGTCCGCCTCTCCGAATCGATAATGCAGATGATGAACAGACTGGAGAGAAACAGAAGGAGAAGAGGGCCACGGTCCGTAATGAAACCTCCCCAAAAGCTAATGAAATCTTTAGAGATTTCCATAAAGAGAGCAGCTGTTCTCTCTCCCTCACTGTATTCGGTGATGAATACATTAATGTGTGGAATCAATAGGTTTATTAACAATGCTGTTTGATTTGCGGGGCTGAGAAGAGTGTGAGTTCAGTCATACTTCCTGAAGTAGAGAAATGGAAATGAAGTTATAACTGAAAAGCAGATTAGATCACAATGAGTTTCTGGTGGCCTGTTGCGGGTGGCAGTTATAATGTCTGCTGCTGTCTGTTGGGTGGAGAGGTCAACTGACACGTACAGTATCATATATGTGTTTCTGTGTGCATTACCACTTAAATTCACATTCTCACATAAGCATCATGGCATATTTAATTTTATTTATTTTTCTTGTTTAGGTTTTTCTTGTCTAGGTTTTGTTTTGGTTGTGTTGAAGTTTTATTTTAAACAATATATATGTGTGTATATACATATATAAAATATTTTTATTTTAATTCAGGTTTGTTTTGTTTTTGCTGAAGTTTAGTTATGTTGTGTTCTTTTTTGTTTTGTTGTTTTGTTTCATTTTGATAGTGTTGATGTTTTGCATTGTTTGTGTTGACTTGAGGCTTTTGTTTAGTTTGTGTTTGCGGTTTTTGTTTTATTTGTGTTTTGTGTTGAAGTTTCATTTCTGTTGTCTTGAGGTTTTTTGTTTGTGTTTGAGGTTTTTGTTTCATTTGTGTTTTGTGTTGAAGTTTAATTTGTGTTGTCTTGAGGTTTTTTGTTTGTGTTTGAGGTTTTTGTTTCATTTGTGTTTTGTGTTGAAGTTTAATTTGTGTTGTCTTGAGGTTTTTTGTTTGTGTTTTAGGGTTTTTGTTCCATTTGTGTTGTGTGTTGAAGTTTTGTTTGTGTTGACAAGGTTTTTTTTTGTTTGTTTTGTTTGAGGTTTTTGTTTAATTTGTGTTTTGTGTTGAAGTTTTATTGGTGTTGTCTTGAGGTTTTTGTTTTGTTTGTGTTGTTTGGGGTTTTTGTTTCATTTGTTGTGTGTGTTGAAGTTTCATTTGTGTTGTCTTGAGGTTTTTGTTTTGTTTGTGTTGTTTGAGGTTTTTGTTTCATTTGTGTAGTTGATGTTTTGTTTGTGTTGTATTTTTACGTTTTTGTTTCTTTTGTTTAATTTGTATTGTGTTTTGTTTTATAAAACTTCAAAACAACACAATATTACAATATTAAGTAGCAGCTATAACATTCCTTCACCACATGGCACTATATGGTTTCAAAGCACCCGTAGAGTTACATACTGTAACTGTTTGGTGTTCTTTTATTCTTATGCAAAATGTTTATTTTATATAGTAACCCTTAAAGCAATAAGCACATCCAGTGCATGTCATAGCTAACATGGTTATATTAACAATACAGCACAACCTCTCATACAGTACCTTATTGTATTTCAAGTATTACGTATATTGTTAACTACAAAAGGACTTGGCATGGATCTTTGGGAGCAAGTTTTAGTCTGTTATGAGTTTGATCATTTATTTTATCCGTGTGTAGTCATGAGCATTTATTTACATCTGAGTGTACTGTATGTGCGAGCAATCTCTTGTGTGCTCTGGGAGAAAGAGGTCATGGTTGCAAATAAAGCTATTGTGTGTAATTACCAGCAGTGCCACTAGAAAACAGATTAATATCCTTCTGGCCTCCCCGGCTAAAAGTACTCCACAGACCTTATTTGTTTAATTCATATTGTGGTGCTGAGCTCCATGTGGCTGTTGATTTGATTAATTTGCTTAAGCAAATTAAATCGAATTATCTAATAATTTTCCATTACCTCCACACCTACATCAACACCCCACCCTCGTGCTCGTCTGCTCTCAAGAGGAACAATTAAAGCTTATAATGCATAATTGTAATGGGAAGTCACTCTTTTTGGCTCCCTCATTCGAGCATATTGGAGCTTTAGTTCAGCCTCCGGTGGATGAATTATGTATCGATATACTTTTATTTCTCTTCCTGTGGTCTGAGGAGGAGAAATGTGGGAGCGAGAGAAGGTTGGAGAGAAAAGAAGATATGGTGATCGCTAAGGCAGATAACTGGCTCTCTCTCCCGTCAGACTGCACTGATTGTGTGTGATTGCGGCGGAGCTGTGTTTGCAGTAATTAAGTCTGTGGTTAAGGCATGTGCATTTCCTGTTTGTTTGGTTAAATAGCAGATTTCAGGAGATGTGGAATTATTTTAAACGTATGATGAGAGAGAAGATGATATGTTGTGCCAGCAGTACTGTTTTCTCGAGCTTCAAGTCTTGATTGGCCATTGAATGTGTTAGCAGAGAGATTTAGAGGAGAATATGATCCATATAGTGCCAAATTTGAAATCTGCCATCTTTCCTCATGGGAGCATGGGAGTTCTTAATATTTAACTTGTGACTGTTTTTAGAGAAGTCTTAACAGTTGTCCTAAAGCTTTGTCTGAAGTTTATGTACTCATTCCTCCCTCTACTGAACAGTTGAGGAATTACAGCTGCATATGACTGCAGGGAGGCACAGTTGGCACTTTGCTTTTGCTTAAAAACACATTTGTTTTTCTCTTCTCTGTCCTCCTCAATTTCCTTAGCTGTATCTTTAGCAATTACATCTTAGTTAGGTTCTATAAGGTTTTTATGGCATGGTCACATTCAGAGCCATATGGCAGTAGTTTGTTTTCTTTGTGATGTGTCTGAATGATGTCCTTACATGAACACAATGCAGTCCAGCCAGTAGCATTTTATTTTTTCATTAATCAATTTATCAAGTTATTTATTTATTTACATTTGTTTCTTTATCTGTTCATTAATTTATTTGCATCGTCAATTTGTGATTGATTTAGTTATTCCATTGCTCATCATGATTTTCTTTTTCATTTATATACTGTACTTTTGTTGTCTTTAAATCTAATTAGAATTACTACACTAACTAAAAGTAAAAAAAAAAAATAGTCAGCATTTTCAGAATGAGAACATGCAATTATTATTAATCAAAACATGCTGTTCTTTTCAAACTTCTTATTAAATAATATATTCATAAAAGTAAAAAATCAAGCAGCTCAACTTTTTTTAACACTGATAATAAATCAGCATGTTAGAATGATTTATGAATGATTATGTGACACTGAAGACTGCAGTAATGACTGATGAAAATTCAGCCTTGTCACTACAGGAATAAATGCATAGAAAGTATATTAAAATAGAAAACCATTATTTAGAATTATAATAATATTTTACAGTTTTACTACTACTACTACTTATAAATGCAGCCTTAATGATCAGACACTTGAAAAAAAAAATAACAGTAAAAATGTGTGTGAGGTTTTTTCAAATTTATCACACTAATAGGCATAACTGTAGCTAAATAAAACCTGCACCTACTCACCAAGATTTTTTTTTTTAAGTAGAAGAGTTTTCTAGAAAAAAAATCTTCAGAAAACTCTGAATATTGATTGGATTCGAAGGTGTTCAAAGACTTATAGCATGTGTGTATTGACCTCTTTGACCTCTGGGAGTTGGCCAGTCCCAATGAGATGACACAGCAGCTTATCATCTATTGATTTGTCTAT
Organism: Carassius carassius; assembly: GCF_963082965.1. Classification (NCBI taxonomy): domain Eukaryota; kingdom Metazoa; phylum Chordata; class Actinopteri; order Cypriniformes; family Cyprinidae; genus Carassius; species Carassius carassius. Next base: position 12,910,093 of record NC_081799.1, read on the forward strand.
TTATGCCCTTCTTCTACTCATAAACACAAACACAGACACAAGTGCTTCTGCATTTCAATCTTCCATTACAATTTTAAATTTAAAAAATGCTAATGATTTGCTAATGATGCCATTTGCTTATGCGTAAGTGTATATAGTAGCAACAGCAAGGTCAAGGGGTTTCCAGGAAAAGCATTAACTGATAAAAATGCAAGCATTGAATGCACTCTTGGATAGAAGCATCATCCAAGGGCATAAATGTAAATCTATAATGTACTTTAGCAAAAGTGCATAATATCAAGCTAATGTGCTGTGTGCAAGGTAGTTCATGTGTTACAACAAAAGATGACCTCTGCTTTTGAAAGAGCAAATGAACTGCTAAATCAGAGCTGATACCCACTGTAAAGACAGATTACAGTCGGATCTCATCCTTGCTTCACAAAAGACTCTTCCCAAGCTCCTGTCGTCTCTACATCATCTAAGAATCTGTGTTAAAGCCATCCTACCGAGACTCGTGTTTCTAATCCTTCCCTTACAACCCGTGGCTCAGAGGGACTGACGTTGCGCATCTCTCATTGCTGTTCAGCGTGGCAAATTTATTTGAAGACTGTATTCGCATTCTGAAGGCCTGCAAGAGCGAGAAACTTTCCAAAAGCAGTTTGTGGTTTCTGCCTCCATCTCCTTTGCTTCCCTTGTATTAGTGTACTAACCCTGTCTCAAATATGGAAAACCTGCTTTTTATCACATAAAAGTGTCTCGTAAAAAAAAGGGAATGGATTCAGAAAGGAAAATCACTTTGCTTTGAGATTTCAGTTCTGCTGCTCTTTTTCTTTTGTTGTTTCGCAGTATATTTGGAGTTCCTTTTTATTCCTGTTCCTCTGTTGTTTACGTCTCTGTGTTTCATGTTGCTTATCTGTGTCTTCCAGTTTTTTAGCTTCGTTGCACATGTGCTTGTTGGACAAGGAATTTTTATTTAACAATCCTGACCGTTTTTTACCCCCTCCGCTTATTCCTAATTTCTCTTTGTGTAGATTATATTTAGAGGAAATGTGAGCAGAAGTTCTTGTCACATTCAGTGAACTGTAATGAATTACACAGTACAACACAACAAAGACGGCAGACAGGCAGACTGCAGCATATTTCGACCGGAAAGATCTTTACAGATTGCCTTTGTAAAGCAGTGTAAGTGTGCTGGCAGGGCATGTAACACGCTGGCCTGATGCACTCCCTCCACAGGAAACCGTTCCGTTCTTTTGATTTGATCTTTTTTAAAAGAGGGAAAATAAACACAGCTTCTAGCTTTGGCTTTGAATGCATGTGATTCAAACTTCTGTCTAGGGAAGGAAACTTTTCTGAGCCAAAGTCTTAGTTACCCAAAGTTATCATATTTAATGGGATAGATCAATTGAAATGACAATTTTGTCATCATTTACATCATGTCATTCCAAACCAGTATGACTTCATCTTCTGTCAAACATAAATTAAGCTATTTAGTAAAATGTCCAAGCCGCACATTTCCATACAGCGAAGATTAAAGAAGATTTGAAGTGAACTGATTTAATTTTTACTATGTCCCTCATGTAACTCTATTGTACAGCTTCAGGAGACTTGGAATATGTAAAGACCACTTTTTGTGTTTTTGTTTATTGGTTGTTTATTGGTTTATTGTTTATTTAGCTTAATGGCCACCCATTCACTTACTTGTATGTAGAGTACAGTTTTAAGTTCCTGCCTTATGTATTTCCATGGGGGAGGGGGGGGGGGGGTCACATTAAATTTTAAATAATTTTATGTTTAAGTAAACTAATTATAGACTAATAATGAAGACAGCTTGCTTGCATTGTCAAATAATTATTTTCAGTTATGTTTTTGAATAATTTGCAGAAAATCTGTTTCACAATTGATTTAATATTTTTCTGTGTCGGACTATCCTCTGTCCTTCTGCTGCATCACGTATGCAAGCATGAATAATCGTGCTTGTAAAAATAGCAAATCATAAACCAAAGCCTCATAACAGCAGTTCTAAATAAATATATAAACAACTTTCTGCAACTGTTTAAATCAGTTTGAAAATGAAAGCGAATCTGAAAGTGACTTTATGTGAGTATAATTCATTTTTGTTTTGTTTTCCATGCATGGTCACCCCTCCTTTATGATATAAGGACAAGGGCAACGAGGCAGTAAAATCGTTAATGAGTGTGCTGTCCCTCTTCAGCTCCTGATTCATGCTGTTCTTCCATTTTATAGGATTCTTCTTTTGTTTCTTAAACATGAAGATCAGTGGTAAGGATTTACAGCTCATAATCAAATACTGATCAGCGTCTGTGTTGGTGCTAAAAAGTGTTAATGTGGTTCAAAGAACACTGAATGTGAAGTTGTGTAGTCTTAAGATTAGTCTTTAATTAGGCTTCACAATAACAGTAGTTATGTCACAAAAGTACTAATTATTCATATGATGCACATAAAAAAGATAGAACTTTAAAATCATCTTGGGAATGTTGCTTCTGTGTAATAATAATTTTAAAAAAGTGATTTGATATCCAGAATGTTTTACCTAATGTGACCTATTCCAGGATGATTCAATGAGAAGAAAAAAAAGTAAGATTAGAATTTGAACAAAATATGCATTCTGTATCAGAATGTATGCAGACAGCGCTTAAATGGCTGTTGGTTAACATTAACCAATAGCCCATGTAAATGCAAAAACAGAAAGTAATTTAAGTTGCAGAGCAAGTCATTACATTTTATGAAAGATTCTGGAGACACATTTTGTGTTTGGAATAATGTGCAATGATGAATTAAGGATAATAAAAACTTGTGTACAGGAGTTAATCGGGTCAATTCTGAATAAATGGAACATGGCTGAGTTTGGACTTTAATAATAGATTACTATGGAAAGAGTGAGAGCAACAGGAAGGAAAATTAAGAGATAAGAAAATTAAGAGAGAAGGTATAGGCCAGTTTACTCCCCAGGCAAGAGACTACGTGGGAGGAGACTTCTCTAATCTTAGTGAGAACTTGAAAAACATATGAATGTAAAGGAAAAGATCAGCTGTTAAAATGTCACCACAGCATAAATGCATCTTTCCTCAGAGGAGCGATTCTATCACAGACCTCGTCCTCTATCTGTAAAACGCATTGCTGCTAATGACAGAGTGAGAGTCAGTCCCATCAAGGAGAACAGGGAACACTTCTAATAATGAGGAAAAGTACTGTTTAAACAGAGAAGTTTCCAAGGAGCAGTTGTGAAAATGTAGGTGGAAGATGTCTCCCCTTCCACTGACAGAATGAGAAAGTGGGAGAGAGATGGAACAGATAGGGAGTGGGAGGCTAGGCGAAAGAGTAGATGGCAGGGCACAGCCGCATTGATTGGCTCCAGCTCGCCCGTGGGCTCTGTCGATTGTGCCCCCTCTTAAAAGGTTGCAGTGTTATTAAAAGGTTTCCTTTATCTGTCCGTCACCCTTCTGCTCTAATGATGGTGAGCAGGAGAGGAGGAGCGGAGAGAGATGGGCCTGTCAGAGTCACTTCCTTTCTGTCTCTTTGCTCCCTACGCTTATTCCCTCCACAAACATGCTATCATCCTACTGGTGTTAAATTCAGTATGTGCCATTAGTGGATTACTTTTTGTGATAATGACTTAGATGCATCCTAACTGTATCTGTGGTGTTTCCAAAATCAATCCTAACCAAAATTTTAAAACCAGCTAAATATATCAACTTGACTAGCTTGACCAGGTTGAGAGACCATCTAAAGACCAGATGCCAAGCCTATTAGGTTGGTCAAACCAATCTAACCCACTTGGCCAGGCAGGGTTTCCAAGAGACCAGTGACTCACCAGCAGGCAAATGGCCAGACTCCCCTAAAAGTGGTGAAACAGACCATTCTAACCAGGTAGGCCAGGCTGGGAGACCTGTTAGACCATCTGAAGACCAGATTCCCAGCTTATAAAGATGGTCTGCTTTACTATTTTGCTGGTGTCCCGGTCTAGCCAGCTGACAAGATCCCAAACCCCTCTAAAACCAGCAAAATAGACTAACCATGGCCAAGTAGGAAAGCTGAGGTTCAAATGGCCTAGATGATTTCCAAGACACCAATGGCTGACCAGCAAACAAATGGTCAAAACACCCCCCAGAACACCAGCCTAGCCAGTTTTGTCCAGGCTAAGAGACCAAAATCTCTTTAGGCTGGTTTAAGCTTTTTTTCACAAGGTCCATCCACGGGAAAATAATTTGAAATATTAACAACATTCTCTCTCTGTATGTTTCTCCTCACCCCCTCAATTTATACTTCCAAACAAACTCTAAACAAACACCAGCCTCCTGACTAGTTATCAGTATGCTCTGAAATGTTTATAAAATGAAATGATGTGCCAAATTAATATGCTCACCAAGGGAAAAAACATCCTGAGGTAAATACTCATAATCAGAAACAGGTGTCTCGCAGCAAGCAGGTGTTTGTGTTCGTTAGAGAGAGTTCGAGCAGTACAGATACTTTAATCCTGTGTTCTGATGAAGCGTGCCAGACTTGCTATAGTATCCAGCTGTGCTCGTTGACCCTTGGCCACTCAAATCGTGTCAGATCAACACAGAGCACTTGCAAGCTAGAAACTGTTTGGGAGGTCACCTTTTGCAAACAGAAATTTCATCTTTCGTTTCGACTCTTTCGAAGTGTGAGCTCATTCTCAAATAAGTCATTGGAAGACAACATAGAGTAGTGATCCAGTCAATGACCTGAACACTGCTCCACTGAGTCCAAACATAGCCATCGACCCGCTCCCACAAAGCACACCATATCAACGACCCAGAACAACAGTCAGTATTGGCAAAGTCAATGGGATTCACCAGCTCCAACCGTTAATGTGGTCAATGAGCCAGTCTTCCACTAAATACAGATTCAGCTTCAAGATGGCTGTTCCAAAACACGGGACATGGGAAAGACAGTGGACAGACATCTGAATGTGGAGCAGCAATCTGGGATTTCACACATGAAGGATCCCACACCTGGTCTGTAGAGAACTCTCAGGGCATTGAGCTCGCTACATTAAGTTTCGTCCCGAGTTGACTTTCAGATGCAGCTCTGACCTCAGCTTGACACGGTAGAAAAAATCTAGCCGCCCACGGGGTCTGCTTGTCATTTCCTATTCAAAGACTCATGTATCCTACCTCAACTAATTCAGTTTGCATCCTTTCATGTAAGGGGTCAATGTGTAAGCTTCGGTTTGGGTTCATTTTCAGTTTGGAGCTGCTCACAATGCATCCTATTTCTGTTGATCCAGTTATTGGATCCAAATTTTGTTTTGTCCTTCTAAATATTGATGATATTAAAGAAAATTGGGTAACACTATAGAATAATGGTCTTCTGTTAACAAGTAACTATGCAGGAAGAAATAGGTAGTACTACATTAATACTGAACTTATTAGCTTCTATAGAGGCAAGATTAACGAAGTACTTAATCATAGCACATTTAGAACAAAGGTAATTCCTTATTAGGTATTCGATTAATTACTGAAAAAATATCCTCATTGACAACTACTTGCTAGTTGTGACCAATTAATAAAGAATAATCAATTAATTGCTGATTACAACAGTAACAAAAACGTATTATATTACTTGTGAAATCGATGTCAACCCCTCACTAATTACTCAAGTGTTACCTTGTCAGCTGGCAGGAACTACTAGTGATCTAGACAATTATTTTAATGTAAAAAACAAGTTAACCCTTCAGTAATTACTCAAGCATTACATTGTCAGTCCACGGGAACTACTAGTAATCTGGACCATTATTTTAAAGTGAAAAATATCATAACAACTTATCCTTTACGAATTACTGAACCGGCCTGACAAGGTAACACTTGACTTATTAACGAGGGGTTACCGTGTTATTCAATTTAAAATAATGGTCGAGATCAGTAGTGCGTAATTAAGTGAGGGGTTGATATGGATGTCACAAGTAATTTATTAAGTTATTTAATATATCATATATCTGACATATATTGTACAGCCATATTTCTGTGGGATTTTGAATATGCTGACAGACATTGTTATCTGGAAAATGTGGTATGGTGCTTAATGCAGTTAATGTCTTCATTAAGGATGCAAATTGTTTTTGACCAGAGAACATCATTGTTTTATTCATATCCTAAAGAGAAGTCTTCTCCAGACTACTGCCAATATTAACTGGTGTTTTCTAGTCAGAGACTTATTGAACTGACACTGAATAGAGCTCATAATAGTAAACTAATGTTAGCATCACTTCCTAATTGTTTAAATAAAAATATCATTCTATGTTTAAGATTAAAATAAACAAAGAACGTACGTTCATCCTTTGATAAGTGTTGTAGTCACATTCTCAACCTGTAGCCAACTTATTTGGGGGGATATAATATTTCTTAATTAATTTCCACAAAGAACCCATTTTTATTTAGTAATTAACAAATACCTAATAAGGAACTTCCTTTGTTCTAAATTTGCTATTACTTACTGCTTGTTTAATCTTGCTTTCATATTACTTAATAGTATTAAAGGTATACTCCACCCCAAAATTTAAATGTCGTTCCAAACCTGTGAAAGCTTTGTTCATCTTCAGAACACATTTTAAGATATTTTGGATGAAAACCGGGAGGCTTGTGACTGTCTCATAGACTGCTAAGTTACACTGTCAAGGTCCAGAAAAGTATGAAAAGCATCGTCAAAATAGTCCATCTACCATCAGTGATTCAACCGTAATGTTATGAAGTGACGAGACTACTGTTTGTAGGCGAAGATAACAAAAATAACCCTTTTATTCATCAATTCCTTTGTCAACACTCTTCTCTGTGTCTCTCCACATCACTCATACTGCCTACGCTCTTCTGTGTCAGCCGCACCACAAGGATGCACTGTTTTTACGTGTATTTATGCTTTGATTTGAAAGAAAACAGCACATCCTTGTGGAAGTGTTGAAGTCATTATTTTTGTTTTCTTCACCTACAAACAGTAGTCTCGTCGCTTCATAACATTACGGTTGAACCACTGATGGCAGATGGACTATACTGACAATGCTTTTCATACTTTTCTGGACCTTGATAGTGTAACTTACTTGGCAGTCAATGGGACAGTCACAAGCCTTCTGGTTTTCATCCAAAATATCATAAATTGTGTTGCCAAGACGAACAACGCTTTACGGATTTGGAATTACATGGGAGTAAGTGATTTATGACAAAATTTTCATTATGGGGTGGAGTATCCCTTTAAGTTCAGTGTTAATGTAGTATGTATTACATACTTCCTGTATAGTTACTTGCTAAAAACAGACATTATTCTGAAGTCATACCAAAAATGGTAATAGCACTTGCTCATTAACTTTTTGTTGCTTAATCGCTTATCAAAGGTGCTGAAGGAAGTTCGAGATGAAGATTGGGATTTGGAGAACATTGTTCACACCCTGACCAACAGAAGGAGAGGGGAGGCATCTATTACCTATGCTGAAAGCCATGACCAAGTTAGCAATTTGTCAATTTGAAACTAAATTTTTGCTGGTGACCATTTACCATTTGGTGTTTTATTCTCTTTATATAAGATCACACATGCTCAAATCTCTACACTTGTTTCTAGGCCTTGGTTGGGGACAAATCATTGGCATTCTGGCTGATGGACAAGGAGATGTACACCAACATGAGTGCTCTTACTGCCATGACGCCTGTTATAGACCGTGGCATCCAGCTGCATAAACTCATCCGTCTCCTTACTCAGAGTCTAGGAGGGGAGGGCTACCTCAACTTCATGGGTGAGTCTCCTTGGAAACCAGTTTTGCTGGATACTTGATGCATTTCTTTAGTGTGCCTCCACCAAGGAAGAGGGATTGTTGGCATTCTTGGCAGGGGTAAACTAGTTTTGAAGTTGTAAGGCATATTGAATCTAAGGCTGATCATATGCTACTGGATCTTCCCCTTGAGGATTTTTTGAATAGAATTCCAATGGTTAGTAGTTCCCAATATTGGTGTGGTTGCGAGGCATTACAGTTAAAAAAAAAATAGACGTCTATAAAACTATAAAATAAGACTATCTCAGACAAGTGGCCAAAAAGAAAGCTAAGTAAGTGTGCACACACATCACAACACAGGAAAGAAGCTACACTCAAAGATTGCTGACTGGATGGGTAAAGATGTCTTTCATTACAAGTGCACTTCTCTTCTATCAAATGCATAAAAGCATTTCACTTTGTCTGCTCATCCATGTCTGTGCGACAGTACTGAAAACAGTAATATGTCCAAAGGTCACCAGCTTTGTATCTCTCTATCTGCAAATAGTAAGTAAAGGCACTCTGGTATAATTGCACACAAAGGCGAGTGGCAGAGCACATTCAGAGAGGGAAAAAAAGGAATGTATGCCTGAGACTCGAAACAGTCAAGGCCAGACGGCAAACAGCAGTGCCATCAGATCGATGGCAAGGCAGTCATTTAGCCCGTGTTGAGCGAGAACAAATTGTTCGAGCAAAAGAATCAATCTGACATGTCAAGCCTTAAGCTTCTCATCCTAGAAAAATTCCTCTTAACTCAAAGTGAGAGAAAGGCCAAAAAAAAAAAAACATTTTGTGAACATGGAAAAGGACATACATGCATTTTAAAAGGTAATTGTGTAAGCGTCAAAAATTTGCTCCTTTTTGGAAGGCAGAGAATTTTGTGTGATCACTGTGTTATGTATATATTTATTTTAATGTTATGGGTCAACTTCATATTGATTTTTGTTTTATATATATTACTTATAGAAGCCTATTTAAAGCGGCCTTTTTTGGGGATAATTGTGACTTTATGTCTATATTTATATTATTTTACACTTTACCTCAGTCATTTCTTTATTTATTTATTTGGCAGAAACAAGCTTCTTGAACTATTTATTTATTTATGGTCTTTTAAAAAATAAAATAAAATAAAATAAAATAAAATAAAATAAAATAAAATAAAATAAAATAAAATAAAATAAAATAAAATAAAACAAAAACTAAGCATGGTTGTGTAAGATAGTAAGCTAAACAAAAATAATTTAGAGTATATGGAAGCCTGGGGCTAGTTTTTACGCACTTTACTGAATATTTTTTAGGGAGAAATTGTTTATTTAACTAAGTTTCTATATTGGAGCAAGCCTGGAAGTCTTACAAAAAAGCTATTGGACATTTCCATCCATGCTGTACAGGAAAAAGAAACCGTTTAACAAACACAGGTCATCTTTTTGTGTGCATGTCGTCAAACTATTTGGTAAGTTGCCAAACAGTCTAATATAGGCTTTTCAAAAAAAAAAAAAAAAAACCTTAAATACAAATAGGCTATTTGTAGATTTAAATCATAAAGTGACAAGAGCCCCAAATACAATATGACTCCCAAACTATTTTCTAGTGATTAGATGTAGAGCATAAAATGGTAAATTATACTTTTTATACTTTCACCTGAACAATTATCCTGGTTATTCAGGTGAAAGACTAGACTGCACTCCTTCTCAAATCAATGCTCAGTTTTTCTCAAATCCATCCACACAAACACATCGATCTCTCTTCCCACTAACGCTGTTAATTAGCATGCTGCGTCTACATCATCTCCTACACCAGCTGACATGCTAGCACAGCTCTGTAAATATTCCAGCCCATTTCAGAGGTCGCTGTTTAAACTGTGAGAGCTAGTTCAGACTTGGCAGATTAACATCCACTGCTTCATGAGATGGTTGTGGTGCACTTCCATTCCTCTCTGCCCTCTTTCTCTCCGGATCATTGTGCTATTGGACATTGATGTTAGCAGTGTTCCTCCTCTGATTAGTAGTTCTCTCTCATTGACTTTGGCTCCTCTCCAAGGGAACTAGAGAACTGATCAAAAAATTGCTATGCCTGTCTGCCTCTGCTGTTTGTTATTACAACCATCATCGCAGGTTGCTGTTATTAAAGCTGTGCATGTAAATAGAGGGGCTCAATTGGTATTCAGAAGATGGGAGAACATTCAAATCTGATGTTGATCCTTGTGCCCTGACTCCTGATGGATGGATGGATGGATGGATGGATAGATGCAGGTTACAAGTTATCAGTTTTAAATGTAATAAGTAGAATAACTATTTCAGCTACTTTTTAAAGTAATGTAATGGATCGCATTTGATTCCTGACACCAATTACTGTCATTGACTTTCAAAATTCTTCATCTCTTGAATCAAGTTCATAATCTTTTCATTTTAAAGCAAAGTCACCACAAAATCAAGCACCTCTTTTTACTTTGAAATTGAGTTTAAATACAGATTTAAAAGCATAATAAGAAATAGTAAATATTAGTGCTGTCAAACGATTAATCGTAATTAATAGCATCCAAAAAAAACTTTTTGTATGCATAACATATACAGTATGTGTGTGTTCTGTGTATATTTATTATGTATATTTAAATCCACATTAAAAAAATGTATTTACATGTCTTTATTTATATCCATATATTATAAATAAATATGTTTGATATATAAACATTTTTCTTGAAATAAAAAATATATTAACACAAAAAGACTCCAGGAATCTTAAACAACTTTTTCTTTTTCCCAACATGCCAGCAGAGCAAATAATCCACCAATTTAAACCCACTATCTGTGCACATCCAAGGATTCGGGGTTAGCGTGGGAGAAATAAGAAGAAAAAATTATGAAAGTTTCAAATAAAAAGGAGGTTAAATAAATACAAGAACAAATCAGCCTGTCACTGGAGTATGTGGAAGTGGAAGCAGGAAAACACCAGTCCTGATTAATAGAAATTTCAGCGGGAGATCAGAGAAGCATTAACTTGACAGCGCGGAGGCTGCCAGACAAGGCCTGAGAAGCACACAGGAAGGCAATGTGCCTGAAGAGGCTTTAATTGAATTTGAAAGGGGTGCCATTTTCTTCATGCAGTGAAAGAGTTTCGTTTGTGGGCGGGAAGTGTTGGCCTCTATTTATTTACTTTCTGTTTTAAGTATCTCTCCAGTCTTCTTCAGTGGCATAGGGAAGGTTGAGAACTCTGAAACAAGGAACAAAACATGCCATTCCCCTCTTCTTTTTGTTTCCGTTCTGTTCTTGGATATCTCTTGTTAGTCTGACTGCTCTAGCAGTTGTCCATTTGTTTTACGAACATTACATTCCGTTCCTGCTGGTTCATTAGGAAGTTCTTTTGCAGTTGAAACATGGAGTTAAATTTTATTATTTTTATTATTTTTGCTTAAATTTTTCTGAAATAAGACAAGCATAAATAGTGCTAAAAGCCATGTCGTGGATGCATATTTAGGGAACAATTCAATATTTTGTCAAGGGAAGCCAAAATGACAATTTTCACTTGAGATTTGGAGCCAAATTACAGGGGGGGAAAGTGATAGGAAGGAAAATGGCTGCATCATTTATAATTTAAGGTATATTAGTAAAATCTGTTGACTTGTGCCAGTGGTGAAAGTTAACCACCCCCAATGTTTGCATGCTTGTCACTTAAGAAGTATAAATGTTATCTTAATAGCCTTTTACATACTGGTTCTTAACAAACTTTTATTTTGTCACCTTCATTTAATGGCCCTATTTGATATAGTCTTAGAGATGCTTTCAATACGAATCTGTGAGTTATTTGTTAAACTGTGCACAGTTTCAGTGGACAAAAAAAATAGATGTGGGTCGTTTTGCATATAGCTCATACCTCTTTATTTTGAAGAGGAATGTCTAAAGAGAAAATGAAATTAGAAAGGTATATCAAAACATTTGCATAGGACATACCTGTCTGAGTGGCAAAATAATTTTCTTCCAAGGTTTGCTCAAGAAGTATTAAAGATCACAGTATCCTTTTAGATTCTGGTTCTTTTTCTGGAAGTTTTCTTATGGTGTTTTCATTTATAAGGCTATGACCAATGACCAATTTGTTTATAAACTGGTTGGTCACTTTGCATAATAATTGTATTGTTTCTACAGAGGAATGTCAGACCTCTGAATGAGCTGACTATGGAACCCAGCTGTATTATTCATGAACTTGAAGATGATCCTGAACTGGACATTAGCTGTTGAGCAGAAAGTTTCCAAGCAGTGTGAAATATTTCGCTTGAAAAGTGTGCTTTGCAATTGTTCCTTACATAAATGGCACTTGTGTTTTATCTTATCTACTGCAATGACATTTGTGCTTTTTAATGGTGGCTTAAGTAGCTATATACATTTTGGGGCTGGTGTGTATGTGTATTTGTGTGTGTGTTATTAGTTTTGTGGTGAAGTGAAGGCATATGTTTGCTCCTACTGGAATAGAAAGGGAGTTATTCCTCCCATTAAACAGACTCCTACTCCCCCTAATTAAGACAGGAAGAGCAGACAGCAGGCCAAATTGCACACTAAACAAAAGCATCCAGACACACAGACTATGTTTATAAGCATCCAGCCACAGTTGGCTCCTGGTTATTAAGACAGAACTTTGGAGTGTTATTTTGGCAGAAGACTTATACCCAGCAGAGAAACCACAAGGTTGTGGCCTTTGTGATGCAAAAGAGTCTTGATCTTAATGTTTTGTTGTCTAAATGTGCCTCTTGTGACTGTCACTAACATAATGCAAAAAGTAACTTTTTGTATGCACAAGCAAAATTTTGTATAATGTATGAAATTAGCATATTCAGTGGTGCTTGCCAAGGCAAAAGCTTTTATTATTGCTTTGGACTACAGTGCATAATTTGTCTTAAATTGTACCTCAGATTATTATTATTATTATTTTGCTATGACATTTCAAACTGGACATACAGTAATATTTTTGCCTGATAGAGGATAAGATTCTCTGAAAAATATCATAAAATCCAGCATCAGTGAAGAGTGAACTCTTTTGAAATACGATGTGGCATAAACTAAAGCACTTTACTATGGTTGACAATCTTCTGCTGTGATAATGCACTGAAAGAAAACCTGTATTCATTTCTTTCTTGTAAACAACCCCTTTAAATCATTAACATAAAAAAGTCAGAAGGGTAAGAGTTAAGAGATAGAAATTTATGTGACAGTTTTTTTTAAATAGATAAAATGTAATTTTTAGATATACAGTATACAGTATATATCTGAATTTGGTTTCCAGATGCACTTGATTAATCATAATATCCTACAAAGCCAATTAGATGTGTGGAGGAAGTTGGAAGCGTACAATTAATTACCTGTTGTTTGGTAAGGTAATTCAAAAGTAACAGGTAGCCTTGAATGAGGATAATTACATCTGAAAATGTAATTTCTCATCAAGTCACACTTAATTTATTAATACATACTTTTAATGTTCCTCACCTATTATGCACTGAAAATGCACATCATTCTCAAAAAGCTTGTTGTACTGTTAGAACACTATATGCCTGTGTTTTTTATTCTCTGGCCATAATCCAGACTGAGCCACCGCTAGCCTCATCTGTTAGTCTCGGTTCTACAGAGGCTGCATACAAGTCACATTATCTTTAACAGTGAAGGAAAGAGCTTCTTTCTTTGACTTCAAATTGACACTGAACTCAAAGACCATCTAATCTCCACCTTGCAGCTTGTTACACATGAAAGAGATGGAGAGCTAAAAAGAAGTCCATTTCTTATTTATGGGTTCATTTGGAGGGCTTTTCATGCAAACTATTTAAATCCCATTGCTGCTCACCAGGATCTTTGGCCTCATGCTTTAGTATACCAAAGAGAAACTTGACTTCAAACATCACTGCACGTCAAATCAGATTATGGGCTTAGTGAAATCTTAAAAGGGAAGTGTGTGTGTGTGTGTGTGTGTGTGTGTGTGTGTGTGTGTGTGTGTGTGTGTGTGTGTGTGTGTGTGTGTGTGTTTCTGTGTATGTGTGTCATGCATGCTCTTTGTGTGGTTACTTGAGTGTGGACTGCCTAATCAAAAATGAAAATAGTATGCTTACACTAATTGATAAATCGGACTTGGTCCTGTTCAGAAGGTCTCACTGGGAAGCCGCATAGTTGGGTCCCGATGCTTCTGATCAAGCTCTTTTGTTGTCTTAATGCACTCTTGTGACTCACACAAACAAATGCAAAATGTGCATTTTATATGCATCAGCATTTTGTAAAGTGGCAAAATTAGCATTTTTGTGGTGTTTGCTAAGGTAAACACACATTATGGTAATTTTTTAACAGGCAGTAATTGAGAGTTTAATCAGATACTGTATCACAGTATGGTTTGGGAACCTATCTGTGCAATCGAGATCAAAGATGATACGAATGATACATACTGCTTGGAAAATTATAGGAGTGAATGAATGGACACCACTGCAAACTATGTACGAACATGACACTGTAAAACACGCTGAGAGGATTGTTTGTGATTTTTCCCATGTTTTGAATACAGAGTGTGAGTTGTTGCCTTCTGGCAGGAGGTTCAGGGTTCCTCGCTGCAGATTAAATAGATTTAAAAACTCTTTTATCCCAGTGTCTGTGAAGTTATTAAATAGAGGAACTATGGAGCTGTAATTTCATGTATTAATATTTTTTGTATTTTGAGAATTGTATTTGTCTAATGTTTGTATTGTATGGTTGCAGCATGGGTGATGGCCCAAGACAAATTTCCCTACTGTGGACAATAAAAGTTTACCTTACCTTACCTTACCTTACCTTACTATCGCTCATACTTACAGGACTTTGACTTCGACTTCTTGGACTGTTTGTGCTATAAACATGAATAATACCTGAATTTGTTTGAATTCTTAAGGAAATGCTAATACTTTTCACCTAAACAGCCAAAAAGAGTAATGATTTGCTATTTGTCTGTCTGTTGTTGTTGTTGTACAATTATATTCTATTGTTTTATCTTTGATTCAGTGCATAAGGCCTTAAAGTTCAAAAGTTTGGGGAAATAATTTATTTATACTCATTTACGTTGTTACAAAATGTCCTATTCCTATTTTTTTTTTTTTTTACAATTAATTTTCCTAATAAAATCTTTTCTAATAAATAATAAATAAATAAATAATAAAATCCTTTCTACTCATCAAATAATCTTAAAATAAAAATTGTAATACGGTTTCCACAAAAATATTAAGCAGCCATTTTCAAAAATGATAAAAGTAATTAGAAGAAATGTTTCTTTAACTGCAAATCAATATAAGTATAATTTCTAGAAGAATTGTGAGACTTAAGACTGTAATATTGTCTGCTAAAATTCAGTTCCCTATCTGTCGGTCACAGTTATGTCGAACGACATATGGGGTCTCACTTGGGAGGCCAATCATCTATGAGTTTAAGAGAAAACACCAATGAAAATTGGCTAGTGGATTTAACATACCTGAGCCACCACCATCTGTCATACCTGTCACCATCACACCGATGTGTCACCACCGATTCAGCCCCTGGTCGGACCTTGCCTTTCTACGGGCCGGCGTGCCCTTAGAACAAGTGTCCCGGCATGTTGTTGTCACAACAGATGCCTCCAACATGGGCTGGGGCGCGACATGCAACGAGCAGGCAGCTTCAGGGTCCTGGACAGGACCTCAACTGCTTTGGCACATCAACTGTCTGGAGTTGCTGGCAGTGCATCTAGCCTTATGGCAGTTTTGGCCGCTGTTGCTAGACAGGCACATGTTGGTCCACACGGACAACACTGCGGCTGTTTCGTACATCAACCGACAGGGCGGTCTACAATCACGTCGCATGTCTCAACTCGCCCGCCATCTCCTCCTCTGGAGTCAGACTTGGCTCAAGTTGCTGCGCACTACCCACATCCCGGGGGAGCTCAATCGTGCAGCCGACAGGCTCTCACGACAGCTCACCTTTCCCGGGGAATGGTGACTCCATCCCCAGATGGTCCAGCTGATCTGGAGTCGATTCGGGGAAGCCCAGGTAAACCTGTTCACTTCCCACGAGTCCTCCCACTGCCAGCTGTACTATTCCCTGCCCCAGGCCCCCCTGGGCACGGATACACTGGCACACAGCTGGCCTCGGGCATTACGCAAGTATGCGTTTCCCCCAGTGAGCCTGCTCGCACAGATGCTGTGCAAGGTCAGGGAGGACGAGGAACAGGTCCTGTTGGTTGCGCCTTACTGGCCCACACGGACCTGGTTTTCGGAACTCATGCTCCTTGTGACAGCCCCTCCCTGGCGCATCCCCCTGGCTTGGCACCATTTGGCACCCGCGTCCAGATCTTTGGAACATCCATGTATGGCTTCTGGATGGGACGCAGCAGACCTAAGTGGTCTGACACCAGCGGTGGTAGACACTATAACTCAGGCTAGAGCCCCCTCTACGAGGCAGGCCTATGCTCTGAAGTGGAGTCTGTTCATGAATTGGTGTTCTTCTCACCAAAAAGAACCCCAGAGATGCCCGGTCAGAGTTGTGCTTTCTTTCCTGCAGGAAAGGCTGGAGCGTGGGCTGTCACCCTCCACCCTGAAAGTGTATGTGGGTGCCATTTCAGCCCATCAC
This sequence comes from Carassius carassius, assembly GCF_963082965.1. Classification (NCBI taxonomy): domain Eukaryota; kingdom Metazoa; phylum Chordata; class Actinopteri; order Cypriniformes; family Cyprinidae; genus Carassius; species Carassius carassius. Next base: position 12,926,446 of record NC_081799.1, read on the forward strand.
GATGCAGTGGACGGCCGGTCCCTGGGGAGACATGACCTGATCGTTAGGTTCCTGAGGGGTGCCAGAAGGTTACATCCTCCTAGGACACCCCTGATTCCTTCCTGGGACCTCTCTATTTTCCTGACAGGACTTCAGAGGGGTCCCTTTGAGCCGCTGGATTCAGTTAAGCTTAAGTTTCTGTCTCTCAAGACAGCGCTCCTGATCGCGCTCACTTCCATCAAGAGGGTCGGGGACCTCCAAGCATTTTTTGTAAGTGAAGAGTGCCTTGTGTTCGGGCCGGCATACTCTCACGTTGTCCTGAGACCCCGGCCGGGATACGTGCCCAAGGTTCCCACCACTCCCTTCCGAGACCAGGTGGTGAACCTGCAAGCGCTGCCCCTGGAGGAGGCAGATCCAGCCTTGGCGTTGCTGTGTCCCGTAAGAGCGCTTCGCATATACGTGGACCGCACCACATAAGGGGCCATCCACATATTGCGCCTAAAAACGCTCGAGCAGAAGCGCTCCTGAGGCGTTTGCCAATGACGCGCTCTCTCCATGAAGACGCAGAAATTTCAGCAAAGTATAAATGGATTTGCAGCACAAAAAATCACTTTCAGTAGCTACTTTCAGTGCTATTACATTTATTTCAAAATGGCAATCCATATACAGCTATGATCAGCTGTTCCTTCATCTTAGCTGAGCAACGTTGTTACGGGAAAGGATGAAGCTGAATGTTTAGTTCTTGTCACATGACCTGCGGTGCGCTTGCAGTTCTCTGAAAAGTTGAGATGTTTTTAACTCGATGCAGTGTGGACGCACCTGGAAAAAACGGGCGCGTCGCACCGCGTGCGCATCGCGACCGTGCCGCTTCCATTATGAGCGCGGATACCACGCGCCTACATTGGAAATTATCAGAACATTTTCCTTGATGCGAGTGGTGCGTCACCAACGATGAAGATGATGCAATGCCCACTCATCAGAAAAGGTTGAGCCAGTTCTTCAGCGATGATTACAGAGAGTCCAGCCGAGACGAGTGGGAACAGTTCTTACTGGAGCCATGTATTCCACCAGATGAGGATTCCAATCAGTGGTGAAACGAAAACACGAAGCGCTTCACAAAACTTATTCGCTTAGCACACCGTTATTTGTGAGTCCCGCCAACGTCTGTGCCGATCAAGCCAACTTTCCCCCGATCATGTTTACATGCCCGTATTTCTTAACAAGAACATGTAAAACAATAGAAAAAAAAAAAAAAAAAAAAAGATTTGCTGACAGTTTAAAAGTTTCAAAGTTAAGTGTAGGCTACGTTCTACAATAGCCTAATTGCTGCATGCTGTTTTACGTCATGGTTCACTTTTTTTTTTTTTTTTGCTTTTAATCTGTACTTTTGTTTGTTTGCACACATTGTTAAAAGTTTTCAGCTACAAAACACGATGTGTAATGTTCAAGCTTATTGTGTGTAAGCTTGTTCAAAATGACGGAAACAATAAATGTTGCTGAAAAATAACGTCTGTCTCATTAAACTTAATTTAAATAAACGAATATTCGAATAGTCTTTTTTGTGAGCTCAAATATTCGAATGTGATATTTGCGGAAAACGGCCATCCCTACTCCACACGGAGTGTGGCCTCCTCCTATGCGCTGGCGCACGGCGCCTCTCTGGCAGACATCTGTCAAGCTGTGGGCTGGGCAACACCTAACACCTTCGTGAGGTTTTACAACCTTCGTGTAGAGCCAGTTTCTTCCCGTGTGTTGGGTAACAGGTAAATTGGCGGGAAGGGCTAGCTGGGTGTCACGCTTGCTGCGCCATTCCCCCTAACACAGGGATGCAAAGTGCCATTCTTCTCCCAGTAGAGTTCCCCCGGTTGGCGCACCCTGGTTGAGCATCCTCCAGCACCCTCGGCAGTCAGACTTGGTGGAGCAGTCTGTCGCCAGGCCCAGTACTGGTGTTAGCATGCCCGGAGCTCTGGTCAGCCCCTGTACTGGGCTAGGTGTCCATATGTCTTGATTACCTACAGGTAATACCATATGTGTATTTTTCCACGGTAAGGTTTCCCTCTTGGCAAACTTGTGCCTTCCCTTGACAGACCAGTTCTGTCAGTCTCTTCTGGCAGTCGTTCCATCCCTACTCTAAGGTAGGACCTGCCTCAAAGACCCCTTCAATATGTAGTACTGCCCCCTGGGTCAGTCCATATCAGTATCTCCACATGTCACCTCCCTACGGGTAGGATGTGGTCTCCGAAGCGACCTTTTCCTAAGGCTTGCTTCCCCATTGTCTTGCCAAGCTGAAAGAACAAATAGGGAAGATTTGAAGCAATCTTTCTCTGAAGGTTTAAATCCCTTCCATTAACTTTATGTGGGCGGAACAGAACCTTCTCCAGCAGCGATGTACTCACCCTTTGGCCCCTTCGGTACCAAGGTCAGTGAATTTGCACTGGGGCTTTGGGAAGGTTACGACCTTAAGCGTAGCTTTTGTGGCACGCCGCGGCTTGCCGGCAATTGCAGCGCCACAGGGTTGTGACGGTGTTCAGGTTGTGGCGTTTTCCATAGGACCCCATATGTCGTTCGACATAACTCGTAGTGACCGACAGATAGGGAACGTCTCAGTTACGTACGTAACCCTCGTTCCCTGATGGAGGGAACAGAGACGTTATGTCCCCATGCCACAACCTTGAACCGGTCGCTGTTGCCGGGACACGTTCTCGGCTCCTCAGCGTAAAATGAGTGGATGCACCTGTCGCCCTTTTTATACCCGTTGGCACGGGAAGTGGCTCAAGTATGTTAAATCCACAAGCCAATTTTCATTGGCGTTTTCTCTTAAACTCAGAGATGATTGGCCTCCCAAGAGAGACCCCATATGTCGTTCGACATAATGTCTCCATTCCCTCCATCAGGGAACGAGGGTTACGTACGTAACCGAGATGTTACAGGAATAAATTACATTTAAAATATATATATATATATATATTTATTTATTTATTTATATATATTTTTTTTATTAATACACAATATTGCTGTTTTTACTTTATTTTTGTGTAAGAGAGAGAGAGACTTCTTACCAGCCCCAAACTTTTAATTGGTAGTGTAAAAACATTCAAACTTAATGGATTTTAAACTTTTCCAAAACTTTCAAGGTATTGTCAAACCAACATTCAATGTTTGTACTGACAGTCTTTGCTTTTAGTAAAAATTGAGCAATATGAATTTGTATTGCAATACTTCATCCTGTTTGTCACCTCAACTGAAACTGGAATTTAAAAGACATTCTCAGTTCAATTCTTCAACCTACTTGGCAACCACATTGCAATACACATAAAAATAGTCAGAACACCTGGCAATGTCGCACAAAAACTTACTGCTGCACGGTTGAGTTTTGCATGGGTGTTTTCTTCAGAGAGTATACAATTCTACTTTTGCTTCTGTAACTTTTCAATCTATAGATTGTAGCATCTGCTACCGGCTGTCAGAAAAAAGATAATGTAGCTGTTAACCTGCACCTGGACAGCAGCAGTCCTTCTGGCCTGGATGAAATCCATCTCCTCTATATCCTGCCAAGTCATAGCTCCCATATTGATCTAAACTGTGAAAGATACAGTTCGACCACTGTTACCTGTCAATCAACCGGTGTTATGAAGTGAGCTTTGCATACAACTGCAGGATTTTGCACAGGCACTGAATCTATGGAGCATCCGCAGTTCACTCGAGCTAAACCTTCACTCAGGAGAACCATACTGCCGAAAAACAGCAGATGTGTTGGGCTTAAACTGCTCTTTTCAGTGCTGTCCCATAACTTTCAGAAGTACGGTGTCAGTGCAAGCATTGAATAATTTAAGTTTATCTTAATATATATGCAGGTGGAGAGCAGTGGACGTCCCTTATCACTATGTCTGTATTCAGCGCATGGGGCGGCAGGATAAGGCGCATGACAGAGGCGACAGGGGCCATAAGAGAGACAAAGTGTCTCGTCATCTTCACTCTCTTCGTTTAATTATGGAGTCTGAGCTGTCATGGTTCTTTGTGCAAGTGTCCACCACTGCTTGCCTATGCTCTGTCTCTCTCCGGTTGACACATGATATGACTCTATCAGAATTATTTGCTGCAGAAGGTCCCTGTGCACATTAAGTAAAGTTCAAGTGGATGCTAAGGGGTTTGATCGCTCTGATACTCTCCCTATTTCTCTCTTTTTATTTCTTCTTCCTGCCATGGATCATTCACTGTCTCAGTGTCCTTTTCTGCTGATGCTCTTTTTCATTTCTTGTTAACCAGTGAATGCCTATGAAAGGACTCCTGAGTAGAAATTTTGCTAGATGCTTTAATTGAGAAAGAAATGCCGTCTGGATCAAGAAGAGAAGAAAGCTGTGGCTCTAAATTAAAAAGAAAATATTTATTTTGTTGAAAATACAATTATTTTAACCCTTCTGTAACCCTTATATTCTTATTATTATTATTTGTACTTTATATAATTGTCATTCTATCATATTATTATATAATTATTTAATTAGTGTGTGTGTGTGTGTGTGTGTGTGTGTGTGTGTGTGTGTGTGTGTGTGTGTGTGTGTGTGTGTGTGTGTGTAATGTGTAGTAGCATTTACGTAGCAAATTTATTTATTTATTTATATGTAATTTGTAGTAATATTTACATAGCTAAAAGTATTAAATCCAATTATTTATTTATTTGTTTACTTACCATTATTACTTGTTCCTTACTGTAAAATCATTTATTGTCATAAACTCTTACAATACATCTATCAACAAGACTACAGTTTCTGTCACTTATATCAAAGAAAGAAAGAAAGAAAGAAAGAAAGAAAGAAAGAAAGAAAGAAAGAAAGAGAACCTTGCTTGGAGATCTTTAGATAAGGCTGATTTTCTGCCTGATGATGGCCAAGCATATATTGTAATGGTGGTAAAATTAAAAATAAATCTTATTTAGTTAAAAAACAGTGCAGCGTAAGAAAATCTCATGAGAAAGGGACCCGTAGGGGATGTAAGTTATAAAATTTTCATAACACACAAAATTACCTTAAAATGCTCTGGGGTGGGTTTTCTTGTTGGTGAAAAAAGCTTTCACCAGCTTTTGCAATCTTCATTTTTCAAACTTTTCTTTCTCCAGGTAACGAGTTTGGCCATCCGGAATGGCTTGACTTTCCCAGGAAAGGAAACAATGAGAGCTACTATTATGCCCGTCGTCAGTTCAACCTTGTGGACACTGAGCATTTGCGATACCGACAACTATATGCTTTCGACCGTGACATGAATCTTACAGAAGACAAATACGGCTGGCTAGCTGCCGGTCAGGTGAGATGCACATACACACATTTTCTAAATGTGCATGTCTCATACTGGCTTTAACCTACAGAACAAATCCAGTGTAAATCTCCTTGCTGAATCTCTCCTTGCCATCTGTTAAACTGTGGGGAGCTATTTATCTGCCATAATAAATGGGATGTGAAATGCATGGGCCATATGATAATGAAATTGCATAATACAGCCAACCAGGCATGACTCTCCATAGCAGGAAGTCTATTTCACACACAAACACCTTGCACTGAAGACAGCAGAAATAAGATTACAACTGCATTAAACTGTATAAAACCCTGTCAAACCACAGTTTCTGTCCAATATAGACAGAGATTTAAATTTAATAAACAATCAAAGAGATGGATGTCGCAGTCTGACATTGTCAAAAATCTCAATATGAATTCAAATATATATTCACATATATATATATATATATTCAAATATATATTATTGTACTCTTCCAAGAGCAAATTATCTAAGCTACTCCGTTCAAAAATAGCTTTATACCATTTTGAGAAAGAAAAATCTTAAACCAGCTGGCTCAATTGTTTTAGTTGGTTTAAGCTGGTCTCGTAACCTGTACAAAAAGTTTTATAATTCATTTATTTAGTCATATTAATATTATTGTATTCATTTTAGTTATTATTAGAATTCATCTAATAATATAAATCATTATATAATCATTATATAAAGTATAATTGTTTTAGTTAAAATTTATTTATTTAAATAATTTATATATTTATATTATTTTATGTATAATGTTGTTTTTCTTATTCTTATATGTAATAGTAGAAGGATTGATTGATTGATTGATTGATTTGCTCATTTATTTGTTTTTTTTACGTTCCTACATGATAATGATTTTAGGGGAAGTCGTGGTCTAATGGTTAGAGAGTCGGACTCTCAATCGAAAGGTTGTGAGTTTGACTCTTGGGCCGGCAGGAATTGTGGGTGGGGGGAGTGCATGTACAGTTCTCTCTCCACCCTCAATACCACGACTTAGGTGCCCTTGAGCAAGGCATCGAACCCCCAACTGCTCCCCGGGCGCCGCAGCATAAATGGCTGCCCACTGCTCCGGGTGTGTGTTCACAGTGTGTGTGTGTTCACTGCTCTGTGTGTGCACTTTGGATGGGTTAAAAGCAGAGCACGAATTCTGAGTATGGGTCACCATACTTGGCTGAATGTCACTTTCACTCACTGATACAGCAACACAATCCTGCCGCTTCAGTCAAGTATAAGTGATTCTTTGTGTCAAAACGTATAATTTTTATTTTCGTTTTTTAGTTTTATTTCATTATTCTTGTTCTTATATGTAGTTGTAGGATTTATTAGTTTATTTGTTTGTTTATTTATTTGCTTTTTTTTGTAATGTTTCTACATTTAACTTCACCAAGTTTGTGCCACTTCTTTGTATCAAAACGTTTTAGTTTTGTTTTGTTTTGTTTTGTTTTATACCACTTTTTACTCCTCTTTTGAACATAGACCAGACTAAGCTGGTTCAGTGGTTTTAGCTGGTCCACCAAAATTGGCCAAGAAGATTTGAACTAGTTTTAGATTAGATTAAAGAATTTTCTTCTGCTCACCAAGCCTGCATTTATTTGACCGAAATACAGCAAAAGCAGTAATATTGTGAAATATTTTTACTATTTAAAATAACTGCTTTCTATCTGAATATATTTTAAAATTTAATATGTTCCTGTGATCAAAGCTAAATTTTCAGCATCATTACTCCAAGTGTAACAATATAAATTCCCATGCAAAAGCTTGGAGTCAGTGTGTATATATACACGTATATATCAATGATTCCATTTTTTATCAAAATTAATCGCATTATGTACAAAATTAAATAATGAATTCAAAAGTAGTTTATTGTGCACTTTTTCATTTAAAAGTACTGCTATATGAACAAAAGTACAATAACATTTGTTTTGCAAACACTTTAAACAAATAAGGTTCTTTTTTTACAGCATTATTCCTTTTACATGGTAGTTGTTAAAATGTTTCTTATGTCAACTTTTAACATTAATGTCATCAAATTTGATATAAAACTTACTGTCACTGCCAGGGCATTAACGTTTTTATAGACAATATTTTATAGTTTGTCATAGAAAAACAAGTTATGCTCAAAGTCCAGAGCCTCGATCATAACATTGTAACAGGCACCTTCCGAGTAAGAAAACCTGCACTATCACTGGGCCCAATACAGCACAGTGCGGCGCTGGACAATACGTGATGGGCAAGTGCTGTAGCAGGTTTTGCGGGATAAGGGTGTATCACACTAGGCAATCTTAACCGTGATTGAGCACGTCTGACCCTGAAAGAAACCTGGAAAAATTCTACTCCATAATAATAATAATAATAATAATAAATGTATATCTATAAATGTATATGTATAATAATAGCAAATCATAATATTATGATTTCTGAAGGAACATGTGACTGGAGTAATGATGCTAAAAATTCAGCTTTTATTGTTCACAATAAACTGTTTAACTGCACTCGCAGGTGAATCTCAAGTTATTTTGTGTGATAGTTAAATATATTCTAAATAAACTACAAACATATATATATATATATATATATATATATATATATATATATATACTGTATATATATTATTGGTGGGCCGTTATTGGCGTTAACGTGCTGCGTTAACGTGAGACTCTTATCGGGCGATAAAAAAAATATTGGGTTGGGTTGGGAGCTGGGTCTATACTAGGCGAGCTATGATGACTTTCACCTTGACATTTTAGCACGGATGTATACCTAGCCGAATCTGTAGGGGGCGAGAACAAGTCTTTAAACCTGTGTCTGTGCCTACTGTGAAATTACCACATCAAACTTGACGTGCCAACATGGATGCAGCTTGAATGCCGCCGGGTTTGCTTCAGGTAATTATTTTATTTTTTTTAAAGAAGCTTCCCAATGGAAACCTTGACAAGACACATGCCTGTTTCACACATACTCCATCTGCAGTGTGTATGCAGTCCGTGTGCATTTCCTATGTGGTGCTGAAGCAGCACGGACTCATACTCATTGAGCTTTTACACAGAAAGCGTTTGCAGACTGCTACTCGGTACGTGAACGATCGCTGCACTACTGCAGACGGACCGCTCGTGGAATGCACTGATGGACCACAACCGCGTGAACGCTGGAATCCGTTAACATCCGTTTTATCCAAAGCGACTTACAAATGAGAACAATAGAAGCAATCAGACCAATGAGAGAACTACAACACTATACATGTGCCATGATAAGTCTCAGTTAGTCTAGGGCAGTACACATAGCTATGATATATATATATAATAAAATAGAATAGAAAAGAAAAGGTAAGTGCTAGTATCAGTTGGTCAAGTGCTGGCAAAAAAAGATGTGTCTTTAGATGTTTTTTGAAAATGACCAAAGATTCAGTTGTTCGAATTGAGATTGGGAGGTTATTCCACCAGCTGGGCACAGTCCAGGAAAAGGTCAGTGAGAGTGATTTTGAACCTCTTTGAGACGGCACCACAAGGCGCCGTTCACTTGCAGAACACATTCTTAAGTTTGAACTAGTGAATTTAGGTATATTGGTGCAGCGCTAGTGGTCGTCTTGCAGACAAGCATTTGTACCTTGAATTTGATGTGCGCAACTACTGGTAGCCAGTGTAACCTGATGAGGAGAGGAGTAGTGTGAGCTTTTTTTGGGGCTCATTGAAGACAGCTCTCGCTGCTGCATTCTGGATCAGTTGCAGAGGCTTGATAGAATATGCAGGAAGGCCCGCCAGGAGAGCATTTCAATAGTCCAGTCTGGAGATAACAAGAGCTTGTACAAGAAGTTGTGTGGCTTGCTCTGACAGGAAGGGTCTAATCTTCCTAATGTTGTGTAAGGCAAATCTCCAGGACCGGGTTGTTGTAGCAGTATGGTCTGTGAAGCTCAACTGATGATCAATCAAAACTCCAAGGTTTCTGGCTGTCTTGGAAGGAGTTATGGTTGATGAAGCCAGCTGTATAGAGTAGTTGTGATGAAACGATGGGTTAGCTGGAACCACAAGCAGTTCTGTCTTAGTAAGGTTGAGCTGAAGGTGATGGTCCTTTATCCAGCTAAAAATGTGTCTCAGACAGGCTGGGATGCGAGCAGATCATTAGGTTGGACCGTCGGATCATCAGGTTAGAATGAGAAGGAGAGTTGAGTGTCATCAGCATAGTAGTGATAAGAAAAGCTATGCTTCTGAATGACATATCCTAGTGACATCATGTAGATGGAGAAGAGAAGTGGTCCAAGCATTGAGCTTTGAGGAACCCCAGTGAAAAAAAAAGTTGTGACTTAGAAACCTCACCCCTTCAAAACACCCTGGATGTCCTACCTGAGAGGTAGAATTTGAACCACAAGAGTGCGGTTCCAGAGATGCCCATATTTCTGAGGGTGGACAGGAGAAGCTGGTGGTTAACTGTGTCAAAAGCAGCAGACAGAGCCAGCAAGATGAGCACTGAGGATTTGGAAGCTGCTCTTGCCAGTCGCAGGGCTTCAGTACCCGAGAGCAGGCCAGTCTCAGTTGAGTGGCCGCTTTTGAAGCCAGGAGGTTGTACTGTACCAGAAACATAGAGATTTGGTTGAACACAACTCGCAAAAGTGTCTTTGCAATGATTGGTAGAAGGGATACCGGTCTGTAGTTTCCTAAAAGTGCTGGATTTAGAGACGGTTCCTTCATGTTTGACAATCATACACTTAATTTGCATCTTGCTTTTGTTTCTAACAGGCAGCAGTCACGACTTTGAATCAAACTGACAAGGTGATCGTGTTTGAACGCTCAAACCTGCTGTTCATATTCAACTTCCATCCCTGCAACAGCTACATCGACTACAGGGTGGCAGTGGAGCATGCTGGGAAGTATCCTTTCACCAGAGATCTCCAGAAGACTAGCACATTATAGTAATGGAGAGTGTTTCTATATGTGTGGGAGTGATGTGCATATGAGCTGTGAAATTTACAGCAAGTATGTGGGAAGAGGCTAGGTCATTTATTATAAATGCATTATCCACATATAATACACGCATGATGAGACTGAGTGTGTATTTACAATGTTTTGCAATTTAAAGACCTCCGTGTGTGTCCTTCAACCCTTCATGACTCTTTAGAGGCCAGCCTGCCATTGGTTGTGACACATTCCCATTGATGTGTAACGACGAGCTTGTACACTAGGGAGGAAGGGGGAGGGAAAAACGATCTGACAAGTCTTGAAAACACATTTAATTGGCTGCAGAGATGCTAGAGTTGACTGTCATCACACAAAACGAGCTGTTCGTGCCTTTGTATGTGTGTGTTTGTGCGTGGGTGTGTGCATGTGATGCTGTGTTGGGGCATTCGGGTTGCACCAATGGGAATTTGTGTTTGTATGGAGACTCCAATTAGGAGGAGAGAACGAGACACCCTACGACGAGTGAAACTACGGCTCATCAAACATCACCCACTCGCATATATTTGCGCACACAAATATCCACACTCATCGAAAGAGAAGGCCTTAGCCCGGTTCAAATCCACAAAGATGAAACAAGTGCCGTTGTTGTTTTTGACTGATTATGCTTTTAGCATATGGAAGACAGCATTACCTTAAGCCAGAAATCAGGTCAATTAAAGGCAGAGGGTTTGTTGAAACTTAGAAGAACTGTAAAAAATGTTTCAGATTTATGTATTTGAACATACAGTGGAGATTCAAAATCTGAGATTCCAAATCTAATTAATTAAATGTAAACTTTAAGTGCTAAGGACGTTTTAGAGGAAAGAAGTTTATCAATATAAAAATACTATGAATATATAATACAAATATAATAATAATAATAGTAATAATCAACGTTACAGACGGACAAACCAAATACTAAGCCAAATTCAATTTAAAATGTCAATAAGATTTTGTATTATTATTAAAATGGGAATAAACCTACAGTATATACTACTGAGCCAACTTCTGTTTAAAATGTAAACAAAGATTTTGTATCAGTATTATCATTATGGTCACATTTTATTTTATGGACCAATTCTCGCTATTAACAAACCATTAACTATGATTTTGCGTCAATAAACTCCCAATTTGCTGCTTATTAATAGTTAGTAAGGTAGTTGTTAAATTTAGGTTTGGGGTAGGATTAGGAATGTAGAATATGGTCATGCAGAATAAGTGACTTATAAGTACTAATAAACAACCTATGTGTTAATAATAGACATGCTAATAAGCAAATAGGTAATAGTGAGAATTGGCCACTAAAATAAAGTGTTACCATTATTATTATTATTAAAGTAAAATGGGAATAACCCTATATACTAATGAGCCAAATTCTGTTTAAAATGTAAACAGTATTTTGAATTATTATTATTATTATTATTATTATTATTATTAAAAGGATAAAAATACACAAATTACTACTACTTTTACTAATATTAATAATCAAAGCAAATGGGGGACAAACCAAATACTAAGCCAAATACAGTCAAAAATGAACAATATTTTGTATTGTTGTTTATTTATTATTATTCTACAAAATATTAAATAATAATAATAATAATAATAACAACAGTAAAAATAACAATACTTAAATCAAAAGGGATAGTACAAACTACAGGTGCTGGTCATATAATTAGAATATCATCAAAAAGTTTGTTTATTTCACTAATTCCGTTCAAAATGTGAAACTTGTACATCATATTCATTCATTACACACAGACTAAAATATATATTTAAAATGTTTATTTCTATTAATTTTGATGATTATAACTGACAACTAAGGAAAATCCCAAATTCATTATCTCAGAAAATTAGAATATTGTGAAAAGGTCCGTATACAAGACATGGGTTTCAGCTGTCGCATTCCTTGTGTCAAGCCACTCTTGAACAACATTCAGCGTCAGAAGCGTCTAAAGACAAAAAGGACTAGACTGCTGCTGAGTGGTCCAAAGTTATGTTCTCTGATGGAAGTAAATTTTGCATTTCCTTTGGAAATCAGGTTCCCAGAGTCTGGAGGAAGAGAGAAGAAGCACATAATCCACGTTGCTTGAGGTCCAGTGTAAAGTTTCCACAGTGAGTGATGGTTTGGTTTGCCATGTCATCTACTGGTGTTGGTCCACTGTGAGGTCCAAGGTCAACGCAGCTGTATACCAGGAAGTTTTAGAGCTCTTCATGCTTCCTGCTGCTGACCAACTTTATGGAGATGCAGATTTCATTTTCCAACAGAACTTGGCACCTGCACACAGTGCCAAAGCTACCAGTACCTGGTTTAAGGACCATGGTATCCCTGTTCTTAATTGGCCAGCAAACTTACCTGACCTTAACCCCATAGAAAATCTATGGGGTATTGTGAAGAGGAAGATGCGATATGCCAGACCCAAGAATGCAGAAGAGCTGAAGGCCACTATCAGAGCAACCTGGGCTCTCATAACACCAGAGCAGTGCCACAGACTGATCGACTCCATGCAACGCCACATTGCTGCAGTAATTCTGGCAAAAGGAGCCCCAACTAAGTATTGAGTGCTGTAGATGCTCATACGTTTCAGTTGGCCAAGATTTCTAAAAATCCTTTCTTTGTATTGGTCTTAAGTAATATTCTAATTTTCTGAGATACTGAATTTGGGATTTTCCTTAGTTGTCAGTTATAATCATCAAAATTAAAAGAAATAAACATTTGAAATATATCAGTCTGTGTGTAATGAATGAATATAATATACAAGTTTCACTTTTTGAATGGAATTAGTGAAATAAATCAACTTTTTGATGATATTCTAATTATATGTCCAGCACCTGTAAATAAATACTAAGCCAAACAGTATTTAAAAATTAAAAACAGTATTTTCTATTCTTCTTCTTATTATATAGAATATTGTTTTACATTTTTATATAGTATTTGGCTTAGTAGTATATTATTTTATCCCCATTTTACTTTAATAATACTAATTAATAAAAGGAAATGTTGCCCAAACTAAATGTTTTGTTACTAAATATTATATATTGTGAAATTCATGTTTATTTAGAAGTTCATCTTTTCACTCAGATTATTATGTTGCTGACAATATAAAACATAATGAAAATGCAGCACAAATGGATTTTCACTTATGGTCTCAGACTTATGGACCCCATTTAACTGCATAAATCTGCATAATTAGTTTAATTCAACACTTCATTCATTTTCAAGTCTTTTGTTTTTGTCTTGTCATGAGTCTGTGCTTGTGCGTGAGTCGCTGAAAGCATCAGAATCTTGTTTGTGAGCCCATCGAAATGGATGTGCCTATGCCTCAGATCAATAAAACAGCAAATTGTGGTGGCAAACAGACCCGGGCAGCCTGCCTCAAATGGGGTGGGATCCATTTATTTTGCCCCACAAGAACGGAGCTCTATGTTGGGGGAGGTTTGAGTTTCTGCTAGGGGTTTTCTGCAGCCTCCATGCTTCAGGGAAATAGAATGAGATCGATAAGGTGCAGTAGGAGTATATCTCCAGACCTTTCCCCCTACCTCTTTCCACTTTTACATTTCATTCAATGTGTTTTTGCCCTTACAGTAGTTTACCTCTTTTCGAAGTCAAGGGAAGCGGACAGGGATCCTACTCGTCTGTGATAGTCAACAATTGCTTAGGAGGCACACTTTGCCAGGCAAGGGTTTGATAAATAATTAAAAAGACAAACAGTACGTGTGCATTACAAGGTTGCAGCTGATGCTAAGAGAATCTTGGTGCTTAAAGCCAAGTGAGAGAGGTAACGACAATATCCTTTGTCAGTTTTGTACATGATGAAATCCAACAATTTTTTATTTATTTATTTATTTATTTTTACAAAATGGAAAAGTTTGGAATTGGATCAGTTAAACAAGTTCTTTAGTGGGTGGTTTTTGTGTTTTTTCAAGAATTTTGATTCAACAAGGTAAAAAAAGACCTTAATCAGTATTTTTGTTGTTATTGTAAATTTATGAATTAGCTCATAAAGTTAATTCACAGTAATACACTATAATATTATATTATTACAATTTTAAACAACTGTTTTCTAATTTTATGTATTTTTACATTTTTATTATTTTTATTAATATATTTGTATTATTATAACATAATTTATTTCTTTAATGGCAAATATTTTTGTTGAAAGAGTTAATGTTTTTCTTTCAGGTTTTTCAAAAATAGAACGTTCAGTAAGAACAGCATTTGTTTGAAATAGAAAACCTAACATAATAAATGTGTTTACGGTCACTTTTGATCAACTTAAACTGTATTTGATGTACATTTTTATGGTTTCCGTGTTAATATTCAGCTTCAAAAACTGTTCAACATTAATAATAATAAAAATCAGCATATTAGAATGATTTCTGAAGGATCATGTGAAACTGAAGACTGGAGTAATGATGCTGAAAATTCAGCTTTTACATTACAGGAATTAATTAAAATGTTAAATATATAAAAATTGACAGCGGTTGTTTTAAATTTGTTATGATATTTTACAATATTACTGTTTTTTGTTTTTGTTTTTTAATCTAGAAAACATTTTCAGAATTATGTTATTGAACATACAGTGGAGATTCCAAAAAATGTAAAACAATATATTGTAGTTTATATACATGCATAGTAAAAAGTGTAGTAAAAGACAAACTAAATAATTTGTATTATTTTGTATATTTTGTATTATTATTATTTCAGTTTTTACTGTTTTGTTATTATTATTATAATTATTATTCAATTAATCCAGCCATGGTGAGCATAAAGTCTTAATCGGTATTTTTGTCTCGTCAGATCTTAGCCAATATATATATATATATATATATATATATATATACACTGTAAACCCAGATTTTAATTCAACTCAAGAAATTGAGTTCATATTACTTAAATGTTTCTAATTTATTGACATTACTTGTTAATTCTGAGTAAGCTGAACTTTTTCATGTCCTTTCTTATTGTACCTTTCTTATAGTCCAATCAGTAGTTTCTACTCAAACAAATTCAGTTTGTATTACTTAAGTCCTTCTCATTCAAAGATTTTTCTTTATTTTCATGACTATGAAAATTGTAGATTCACACTAAAGGCATCAAAACTATGAATTAACACATGTGGAATTATATATGGAATTATATACATAACAAAAAATTGTGAAACAACTGAAAATATGTCATATTCTAGGTTCTTCAAAGTAGCCACCTTTTGCTTTGATTACTGCTTTGCACACTCTTGGTATTCTCTTGATTAGTTTCAAGAGGTAGTCACCTGAAATGGTCTTCCAACAGTCTTGAAGGAGTTCCCCGAGAGATGCTTAGCACTTGTTGGCCCTTTTGCCTTCAGTCTGCGGTCCAGCTCACCCCTAAACCATCTCGATTGGGTTCAGGTCCGGTGACTGTGGAGGCCAGGTCATCTGGCGCAGTATATCTGTACTGTATATATATATACACACACAAACAATGTTTTTTTGTTGTTGTGTTTAAAACACTTATTACAGTGTTGTTATTTAATATTTAGTGTTACATTTTAACACCATAATAGTGTTGGCAATATCAACTACTTATTGCAGTGTTGTTATTTAACTCCAATAGTGTTACATTTTAACACCGTATTGGTGTTGTAAGTGTCAACACTTTTGAAAGTGTTGATTTAACACTCGTGTGGTGGTATCCATATATACACTGAGAAAGTGTTAAATTTAACTATTGGTGTTAGATTTCCGTTTTCAAATTTGTAGTGTGCCATCACTGAGGAAACTACACACTAGAAACCTATTAGGCCATGGCTTTGTTTCTTTTGTTGCTAAAAAAAAACATGTTCAATAAAAATAAAATTGGATCAGTGTAATGTTGCAGTTGTATGTATATATTTTACATGGCTCTATTGATTGAAAGATATTTTGAATTTCAGGAACTAAAAGTTAAGTTGGGTCAGTTACAATATACAATTTAGCTGAATTGGTAATGGAGTAATGCTAACTTAACAAGCTGAG
Organism: Carassius carassius; assembly: GCF_963082965.1. Lineage (NCBI taxonomy): Eukaryota > Metazoa > Chordata > Actinopteri > Cypriniformes > Cyprinidae > Carassius > Carassius carassius. Next base: position 12,942,657 of record NC_081799.1, read on the forward strand.
TTAAATAAATGGGTGGGGAATGATTGTTTAAACTAAGTATCTTCAATTACTGTAACTCAGTTATAAGTACATTAAACTTAAATGTTCTATTCCATTCCATTATGGGCTTAAGTACATTGAACGTAGTCCACTTCACTTATTCAACTAATGCTTCATTACTTAAAATTTTTAAGGCAACGAGTTACCTCAGTTTTTTTAAGTAAATTCAACTTATCCAGGTTTACAGTGTATATATACTATATATATATATATATATATATATATATATATATATATATATATATATATATATATATATATATATATATAATCAGCCTTGCACTCGCCTTCCAGAAAACTTTCAAACTCAATTATAAATGCCCCCACTGTCAAGTAATAATCACCTCTGCAAGGGACAGAGCTACACGCACTGAGCGGCTAGTTTGAACTGTGTCACTAATGCACTCTTCAGCAGCTCCAGGCTCGAGCGATCATCCTCTCATTATAGCAAACCCAGAGCAATGGCCCTTGCCCACCCCCCAGCTCCGCTCTAACCCCCTAGCCTCCTCTTCAGAGAGCCAGGGCTGCGGGGAGCTGCCGGAGATGAGCTCCACCAGCTGAAGGCCTCCCACCAGGGCCTCTATTTAATCACGGCCCAGGCAGCGAGCCCACTTGGCGGGGAATAAAGACACCCTTCAGCCAGGGCCACTTTGGCTTCCTCCAGCCCCTGCCGCTGCCCTTTCTGTGTCTTGCTCACGAGGGGGGAGCCCTCTTCCCATGCCACCAGCCGTCAGGCTTTGAAGATGACAGGCGAGGTTGATAGAAGTGCAGGACCGGCAGATAGAGCAGTAAATATGGCCGTTTGAGCCTCCCTGAACACCTAATCGTTTTGTGTTTGCCAGTGTTATTCTTCTCATTAAAACATCGCCTTTAACCAGAGCCCGTGTGGGCTTTGTAAAAAAACATTTCCTCCGTTCCCACCCTGAAGCCATAAACCTAAATGTAGAATTTGAAATGACACTCGTTGATATTCAAGTGGCATTTTGCTTTTTTTACCCTGCCAGTAGATTTGTACGGTTCTCTTTCTCTCGGTGGCCTGTCCCGTGTCTTCCCTCTCAGAGCTGATACTGTAGATGTTGAAGTGTGAATCCCACCAGGACATTGGCTTGATCTGTCTTTGAAAAATGCATTTCGCTGTGAGTCACATCCTCATTATATCTCATGCGTAATGCAGCGACACACACACACCCCTGATATGATATGAAGGTCTGGTATTATTTCATATCTGCCGTGCCTCGTTCCCATAGCTGTGCCGCTGACTGGCTGGAACCGTTACTAATCGCTTAAAGCTGATCATTATGCCAGATTTCTCCTCTGCTGGAGTGTTTTGTTTTGGGGGAGGCAGGGACGGGGTCTTGGAGGACGATCAATCATTTCTCCTCGTGGGAGAATATTGATCCTTCCGGTCTCCAGGGCCATGAAGTGCAGAGGGCACGTTCAGCCGATTGGGTAGGTCGATAAGAACGTGACTGGCTCACCCTGGCTTCTGATAGGTGATCACAGCCACGCGTTCTGATGCTGGACGGGGCGGAATGGTCACAATAACTGGAAGGGTATGTGGGGATGGTGGTTTTCCCGTAGGAGAGATAAAACCAACAAAGCCTCTCAGAAAGACCAGAGATAAACTTTTTTTGCTCCACTGGTGACACCAAAAAGAATGGCAAAATAATATTTGTTTTCAAAAAAGAAGTATCTTTCATTATTTGGACAGATATCGCCCCAACTCATTCCACTAGTTAAGGCCATGTTACTACAACTGTTTTTTTTTTTCCCTTAACTCATAGGCTAATATATTTTTACATTTTAAGCATAATTCTAATTATGAAAAAAAAAAAATTAGTTGTTATTTACTTGATATTGTACTGGACACCAAGAAAATATACTGTTATTTAAATAAAATAATGAATTTAAAATAAAAAATAATGTATTTATTATTAATTAATTAATTTGTATTTATTATTTTTTGTTTTGTTCTTTATTATTTATTTTTTGTTTAGTTGATTAATTATTTACATATATTTTTATTTTATTTATTTTTACTGGACACCAAGATGAAATTGAGTTACTTAAAATAATGTTTTATTAATATTAATATTATTGTAAAAAAAAAAAAAATTAAGAAAGTTAAGAAATTTTTTAATTTATTCATATTTCTTTTAATACTTTGCAGTGTTCCTTTTGGGTTCACATACATGCTTTGTTTGTGACTTTTTAGTAAACTTTGTTTGGTTATGTGAGTGTGTCCACTCTCAGAGAAACAAATGAAGTCCTCCAGACTTTATCCCTCGAGAAGTCTAGAGAGTGCAGTCAGGTCTACAGTATATCAGACTTAAGGGTTCCCCAGTTAAAACGTGTCCGGGGGCAAGTTATCTTCAGATCGGCTGGGGTGCTGAGAGAAAGGACCAACTTCAGCGAAGTTTCAGAGAGCTGTATATCCAGGATGGTGGGACATAGTGTACACTTTGGAAACTTTTCTCTGCATTATTCATGAAGAATAATGCACCAAGTTGAGGTGAAAGGCTACTGATTTTATAATGTTACATATTCTTAGGGCACGCATGAGGGACTTTTAATGACTGCCACTCAAAGCAGTTTACAGGCAGTAAGCCGAAACAATAACATTAATTACTTTGACAAATACTTGCTGTAATCTCTGCTTTTTAGTGCCTTGGGCTCAGTCTCATTCTCTTGCTGTATTTTTGTCTGTATTTTTAACTCCTTATTATAAAGTCAAGAAATAAAACACAAAGACAAGACACAAAATAAGATGAGCCCCTTGAGACACAAACATCGGTATTGTCTTTTTTCCAGCTCATATGTTTTAAATATTAATTAATTATATAGAAAATAGTGTTTCTTTTTTTTATATTATGTTTTGGGATGCATTTTGGAAATATACAGTTTTAATTCAGTTTAGTACTGTATATGAGCACGTTTTCACTTTCTTTAGACTCTTTTCCAGCAAGCTGAGACTAAATTCATCCCAGAGCAGTACTCTGACTCTCTTTCAAAGGATGGAACTTCAGTTTGTTCAGTTCGAAGCAGCACTCATGAATCAGCCGTTTAATTTAGAATCGTTTAGCATTGTTATCTTTTTCTTTTTTTCAAATTTACTAAATAAGGTCTGTTGTGAATAATGAAACATATTTGACCACCAAGATCCTCTATTGTATTTACACAGCATTTAGAAAGTTTCTATCTCTTAATATGATACGTAAAAAAAAAAGACAAAATAATGTAAGTTAGACTGAATATTAATTTTAAATATTGGGAAGATTTCTACATTTCATGCAGTTCTACAATTATTCAGTTTTTGGGCTACAATTAATAACAGTCAAACATGGTGCCAGTAGACAAGTGAGTATGTTCCGTGACCCTGGCATGCTAAGAGAATCAAATCGTAAATATTTTTCTGTTGATGTAATAAATTTCAGAGTGTAAAATGCTCATAAGTACTTTTTTGCCCATATGTGGTGATAAGAGGTGTTTTTGAATATTTTTTAATATATATGAAAAATGTTTCTTAAGGAAAAGTAAAGCGTTGAAATATTAAAATATTTTCTATCTTTTTTTACTATCACCATATTACATGATTGTTTAAAAAAAATTGTTTTACTAATAATAAAAATAATGAGACAACACAAATGTTTTGCAAGCAAATTCAAAGTTTCTTGGGGAACACAAGTTTTTGTGAAGGAATGCAGAAGTTTTGCAAGTGAATGAAAAAGTGTTTTAATATAATTTTTCCACCCATCTCATATATTTTTCCTATCATCATATCCCCTTTGGTGATCGGTAATGTTTTAAAACACATAATTCAAATACTAACAGTAGTCAGTATACTGTGTGTAGCAGTAAACTTGTATTCCGTTCTAAACATAGCCTTTGATAAACAACAATTGGACTCAAAACAAATGGGAGACATCGACTGGATTGTCTAATGTTGATTTAATGGTGATTGATTAAAGCTGTAGTTACCATCATAAGATTCAGACATTAATCTCATTCACACAGTGGGCACACAGACATAATTTGTGTAGCCAAAGAATGAAGGTAACTAAATTGTTTATCTACACTGAGAAGAAACAAGCATAATTCTTCTGAAACGAGAGCTTCTAGGGCTGTTAAAGCGATGCGTTATAGTCTGGACATTTTCCTGCATTTCAACAGAGGCAATTTAAGGGCAGCATTAAAGTAGGGGAAAAAAAGCTTTTAGAAGTGAAATAAAAAGGGCGAATTGGCTAGAGAGAATGATAACGTGTGTTTGAAATGAGAGAAAACTTTCAAAGCAGATAAAGACAGAGAGCGCGGAAAGGTCATGCGGGCATAGATTTTAGATTTAGGATATTAGATTTTGACAGTTCAAGAAGTTTAGGTGAATGACCCACAGCGGTGTTGATTCCCAAAGTGATTCCTGTAGTGCGGAGATCCGATTCCTTCCCCAAGAGTCATCCAGCCCTTCTGTGAAAAGTGGAGGAGCCTGGTGGAAACTGTTCTGCTCTGTTCAGAGCTAGTGGGGAGTAGCTCTAAGATAAATCGGCCACCTTCCAAACAACCTGGGGAAAAGAAGAAAAAGGGAAAAACAGACTTAATGGGAATGGATTTGGAAATGCATGATGGCATGCAATAAACAAGACTGAAATCTAAAAAGAAGAGATTGCTTTCCCACCAGCCTCCCCTAAGATGCAGAAATTCTCTGGAAATCAAGGTTGCGGTTCTGCTTGTGCACACGCCATTGTTGTCTGTTTACTAGATTCAACCCCAATCCCTCTCAAATCCCCAATTTTACACTGAGCCATGGCGTTTTTATTGCCGATTTTAAAACTATCACGGCAAGTCGGCGGATATAATCTCTCTTCAAAATGATGTGCTTGGCAATTCCTTAACCTGATGTTTTTTTCCCTTCTTTGTGAGGTTTTGTTTGTTTGATGAAGGAGTAAAGGAATACGCCTCTTGGGAAGCAGGAAGGCGGATCTGGATCAGCTCCACAATTTTTGGAAGTAGAGATTTTCTGGTTTAATGAGAATAAGGTTGCCACCTGCCCTTCTTATCCAGCTCACAATTAAAAAACATGTTTGACTTTCTCTAATCCCTACAGCAGCTGGCAGCTTTTACAAGCATCATCATATGAAACTCACCAGTTGAGAACCACTCATTTAAACATTGGTAATGTAAGTCTGTTAAAGGAGAGAATTAGTACTGTCAAATCGATTAATCGTGAGTAATCGCATCCAAAATAAATGTTTGTGTTTGTGTGTGTATTTATATATACATATAAATATACACAGTACACACACATATGTAAACACAAACTTTTATTTTGAATGCGATTAATCTTGATTAATCGATTTGACAGCCCTAGACAGAATATTTCCATCCAGTTGTAAAAATGTTTTCTTTATTATATAACAAGAGTTATTTTCCACAGTTAAAAGATGTTTAACCTCTTCAGCAGCAAATGTCAGAAATATTTTTTCAGTTGTAGTGTTTCACAGGATCACTGCAGCCATTCAATGACTCACATTTCACAGTATCGATTCTGATTAGATTATGCATGCTAATTGTTAACATTTAGTGACCGAGAAATTAATTTTCTCTTTCTTTTTTTGACGCTGACCTTCAGGGAACCTTATGACCGTAAAAAGTTGACTGTATGCTAATTGCGAGCCAAAAAGCTGCAAAAATATGTTTTATGCATTACCCTTGAAGGCAATGAAAATATATGCAGAAATATTTGAAATTATGCAGAAAAAAAAAAAATATATATATATATATAGATATAGCATTAGATATATAATATTAATGTAAGAAACGCCAATTAATTTGTTTCCACTTTGTCCAGGATTATTCTGTTCAAATATATTCATTCATTTTCATCACATGTTTAAGTGAAATTTTTTCGCACCAAAAATTTTGCACTTACTAGTCTGAAGTGTTACTTAGTTTTCATGATGCAGTGTTTTAACTGCATTTTGTGTGACTGTTACATTTGAAACGTTTGATAATAAAGAATCCACCTATAGAAAAACCCAGTATTTTAATTCGTTTTTTTTTTTCATAATGCCATAGTTTAGAGTAACTGAGGTCTCCCCGGCTTCTTTCCTCACCATGCATTTCCACACCATGGAGCCTGTTCACTCGTCTGGCTGTGAACACACACACACATACACACTAACACGCCTCTGATGGGGTAAATTATGTTGTAACTAATGATTACGTTTGCTAGCGGGGGGGGGGGCGTAGAGGATTGCCTGAGGGCCTCCACAGGAAGGCAAGGGTGAGATATGTTCCTTAGACACAAACTCTTGACTAAAGAAGATGGATTAGTCATTATAATTATAAATGTCCCTGTGACATATAGCATATACTTACTGGCAATCATCTGCCTGCCATTTCCCTGCGATGTGAATCAGTATGTGGTGAACATAAATTTGGGCACTAGCAGGGGTCTTGATCCTCTAAACATTGGGAAACTGATGATTCAATTGAAACATGACTGCAGGGTCACAAGCTGGTATTTATCATCCAAACTGCTCCATAACGCACCATGACTAATATGCTTCAGGTGTCATTTTTTTTTGCATTCATGTGAATTTTCATAAATTGAAAATGCAAGTATATTCTTAATCTGTTAAAAAAAAAAAAAAAATTCATTTGGATTTAATGCATCAGTGCGGTTTATTATTATTATTATTATTTAATTAAATATATATATATATTTTTTTAAAATAAGACATTTTTTTATTTTTTTAAATAAATAATTCGTTTTTCTTTTGATTTCTCACTCAAACAAGTATCATTGATTAGAAGTCTCTTATGACTGCAAATGTGCATGTGTCTCACCTCAGAGATGTAGATAGAGATCAATGTCTTGTGTGTCATTTGTCTGGTGGCTTCCCTCTTGTCTTGAGCTGTTACTCAACATGCAGCCATCCATCCATCACATCTCATGCGTTTATCATTATCCAACCAACCATTTGGCCCTGAGCTACTCCCGACAACATAGAGGGAAAGAATAAGAGAGAGATAAATGTCACACCAAAGAGCGTTTGACTGGAGTCTCTTTACAGTTCCTTGATCATGTTTTGTATCAGATATAAGATCAAATTGAACTCGGACGAGCTTCAGTACGGGGGTCATGGGAGGCTTGTGCAGGACACAGAGTTTTTCACAGAGCCCATGCCTTTCAATGGCCGTGCCCAGTCATTTCTGGTAAGTTTCATTCCTATTACAACCTTCCACTCCTAAACTGTTGACAAAAATTGGATGTTGTAGTAGTGGGCAACACTATGGGCTGGTCCATGACCTCAAGTTTGCCCTTTAACAAAGCACTCGATCCATAGAAATCACATTATAATATTTTTCCATCGCCCATTTTTTTTCTTCACCACTTTATGAAATTACTTGTAGCAGGCATGTATCTGATGCAGAATAAGGATCTCCATTGTTCAAGGAGGAGACTTTATTTAGTTCGTTATAATGAGTGGCGATCTGACATTGGAATTTGTTATCTCAGACCCACGTTCAATTACTTGCTTTTCTTTCTAGTCTAGTGAAACCACAAAACAAAATGCAAACAAATGTGTCCATGAATGTGTAACTCGAAGCAAAAATTTACAGCTAGACAAATAATTCAACATGTTTAATGCATTTATCCTCTATCCAAAAGTAACAGATGTAGAAATGAAATTAGAAAAATCATATATCCACTCGTTTGAGAATTGATTGCTTCCCTTAATCACTGTATTGTGAAAAGATTTGTTACCTACACATTGTTTTCATTAACTGACCTTGGCTTGTACAGCATCTATCTTTTCCATGCTGTGCTGCAATATGCAATGAGCCACAGAAATCTTTGCTTATTTCATTTTAGCTTAGATTGCTGTATGTGTAGTACTTCAAGGTTGTGTAAGTATGTGTGTGTTTGAGATATACTTGCATCTAAAAAAGGATCCTTTTGGTCTCTTGTGTCCAAAGCTTTGAATTAAAGCACACTGGGTGCGCTGTAAACAGAACCTTGATTCTGACCCCGGTAAAATGCTACAGTTACCTGTATAAAAACATGTTACCCGAACTAGCTCAAAACAGCAGTGGTTTTAAAGAGGTTAGCACAGTCGTTTTTCATTATGCAATAGTAAGCTTCAGAGAGTATGGCGTTTATTGAAAAATACAGCTTTAAAGTAGAGCAAGAGATTGAATAAATCATGATCTCATTCCGGCCTCATTACAGCGTGTTGAATTTTATGACAATCCACTTTATATAGTCTATGAAGTCTGAACTCTGAAGGTGAGCACTGCTGCCCTTCCCATAAATCAGCTGAAGATTTTTAAGTAATTTTTTGCAGAGCAGCCCAAACTGTTGTTTGAGGTGTATAGGCTCTTTAGACATTGTGAGGATTCTTCGGTTATGCAAACCTTCTTTTTGCTTAGTTAAGGTTGGTTTGGAGAGTTCTTCATGAAGTTATTGTATATCATGCTGTTCAGTTCCTTGTCTTAATGCCATGTAAAAGGTTCTTTATTTTATGTAAAGTTATTTTGTGGAGTGTGAAGATCTAGAAGTGTGTTGTGTAATTTACAGTTTCTATGTCTACTGTAAAGATTCTTTGAATGCAGTGTGAAGGTTTTTTTTTCTATGCAGTATAACATTTCTTCATGTAATGTGAAGATTGGTTATGCACTGTTAGTTGATTGTGCTGTGTAATTTTACTTAATTCTGTGTTAAAGGGATAGTTCACCCAATAATATAAATGACCCCATGATTTACTCAACCTCAAACCATGCACATGACTTTCTTCTTTCAGGCAAAATCTAATGTTTTGAGGTGTATGTGTGGCTGCCAGTCAATGCACCAGTGTAGATATTCACTGTACTTCAGAATCACAGATTCTACATCCAGAGGTGGGTAGTAACGAGTTACATTTACTTCGTTACATTTACTTGAGTAAATTTTTTGGGTAAATAATACTTTTTGGAGTACATTTAAAGCTGGGTAATTTTACTCTTACTTGAGTAATTTTCTGGGGAAAAATCTGTACTTTTACTTCATTACTGTGGGCTACGCTCCTCTCGTTACTTTATCTTAATGCAATAAATGTTATAAATGCTTCAGTTAGATCCAAACGCCGTCTACTTTTCTCTGGGCAATGAGCGATGCCCATTAGCGAATGATTCATTCTTTTGAGTCAATTCTGTTCAAAGGATTGTTCAAACCAGTTGGCTAGTGAATTGGTTCGTGAATCAGTTTGAATGATTTGTTCAGTATCCTGCCGCGCGCACTAAGCAATTGAAACGGTTCACTTCACTCAGAGTTGTAACGTTTAAGAACAGAAAGAGAGTTGAAGACGTGGTTCGATCTGCACTGAATTGAAAGCAAATCTGCAAAGGCTATTATTTGCTTGCGATGAAGATCTGTATTGGATGAACACCACGTGCGCAGTCTACGGTTCAACAGGTATAACTTGGGCTACACTCGATTACAGTACACGATACCACTATGACATTAGTTTGTTGTACGTGTAACTTATAACAGAGGGGAACCAAGTTGAATGCAGCTTCCAAAAGATAAAAAATTGCCGATTAATATTTTCTATAACTCAGCGAGTCATATCATTAGCTGCTAAATTCAGATCTGGCGGTGAGCCAGAGACAGACGCGTTTTTACAGCAGTGCGCATTATAACCAATCACACAAGATTCTGTTGAGCTTATTAAAGCATTGGCCAATCAGAGGTGTTCCGATGAGTCATCGCTGAAATGTCGGTGCTTCCTTCACTCGCTCACTGACTGAATACCTCTTTCTGGCGAATTCTCTCTTCAGAAACAACAAAGTGCAGATGTGTGTGTACGAATCTGTAAATAAGATATTGATTTCACAGTGTTAACAGGTTCAGTGATTTTAATGGGAGTTTCTGAGAGTGATTGATAGACTGTCAGTGAAAATGATCTTTGATAATGTAAATGTTATTTGCTCTTTTTCTGAACAATGAAAGATTAGTAACAGTTTTTATATCACATTGACTTTAAATTTTTAATTCACATTTAATATAAAGTAAGTCGTTTTAAAAATATGTTATGGCATGACACCTATATTACTTAAGTAAACGGACAGGTTTTTATAATAAATTACATAATTAGGCTACTTTGACCATCACATATTATCATTATTAACAATTTATGAAAAGTGAGAATCAAGATATTTCATTATATAGTTCATGCTTCTGGGAATGTTTCTAATAAAAAAAAAAAAATAATAATAATAATGCTTAATAATAATTTGCCAATATGCTGTGGCTGCTGTGTGTCACATGACGACACGTGCCTATGCCTAGACACAATTAATAATGATTTTCCACAATATTTACGCTTGCAGAAATATACATTTGTTTACATTTTGCAGAACAGATGAAAGAAGATCCGTCAATGTGCATTTGGTTCGTTATGTTCAGATGTTCAGTAACTTAGCGGTTATGTTAGGAGTTTTCACTATTCTTTGTGTCAGAGGTTATTTATACATATATAATACATACTTATATAATTTATTTCGTGATGCAAATCTGAATTTTTATCAGCTGTTACTCCAGTTTTCAGCGTTATGTTCCTTCAAAATATAAATCTAATATATTGATTTATTACCAGTGCTGGAAACCGTTTTGCTGCTTAATATTTTTTTGGAACCTGTGAGATTTTGTTTAGGATTATTTGATGAATAGAAAGATAAAAAGAACATCATTGATAGTAAATCAACATATTGGAATGATTTCTGAAGGATTATGTGACATTGAAGACTGGAGTAAAGGCTGATGAAATATATATATATATATATATATATATATACACACACACACACATACATTACATACATTTTATCTATATATCTAAATAAAAATAGACTCAGTATATATGACCCAAAGTAACTAGTAACTGACTACTTGAGTAGATTTTTTATCCGATACTTTTTTACTCATACTCAAGTAACTATTCAGACTAGTACTTTTACTTTTACTTGAGTAAATATTTCTATAAGTACTTTTACTTTTACTTTTACCATCTTGGAAGTATGACCCAAATAAGAATTTTCACCAGAACTGAACAAGTCAGTAACAAGTCTGCCACTTTTGTTCTCAAAGTGTGAAGGTTAACAACATTAAGTATTGTGTGACTCTGTATATTTAGTTTGTATTAGCATTACCTGTAAACTACTGGTGACTGACGGTAAATATACGTTTGTCACTGATGATTGTCATATGGACCTTTCTGGATTACAATCCACCATCAAAATAATAAATGTAATTATTCCAGCTGCTGTGAGAAACGGCTATAAACGATCCGCCACCTGCAGCATCCTCAGATGCAATATAGCCTATAGACGTATTTTAAATAAGTCTTCCCCTAAGATCACTGTTATAAACATGAGCTGTGTCCAAGAGGTAAAGGGTGAAATGTTGCTACAATTAATATAAATATTTTCCGTGTTTCTTAGACGGCAGGCTTCAAGTAGAACTGCCCCCCCGACTGAGCCTGGTTTCTCCCAAGGTTTTTTCTCCATTCTGTCACAGATGGAGTTTTGGTTTCTTCTGATATCGCTATAACAGAAACTATGGACTCTCTCTTCATAAAAAAGTGCTCCCCACAGCTCCAGGGGGTTAATAATGTCCTTCTGAAGTCAATCGATGCATTGTGTAAGAAAAAAAAAACCTTTATATACCATCATCTCTAGCTTCTGCTTTAATGTATAGTTTATTTTTGCAGTGTAAAGTTTCTTTGTTGAGTACATAACATATAAATTTGATGTGCAATGTAAGGTTGTTTGCGTAAAGATTCTTTGCATGCATTTTAAAGGTTCCTCTCAGTATAAAGCAGCGGTTCTTAATTCCAATCCTCACGCCCCCCAGCTCTGCAAATTTTGTATGTTTCTCTTATTGCTTCAGACATTTGTCATATTTGAACGTAAGTGCCCTTCGAAGTGGACATCAATGCATATTCTGCCAAGATTCCAGTTCGCAGCAAACGAATATGTTCCATTCAAAGTGCATTGAAGTGAATTTAAATTGTATTTAAATTGGTAGATTAAGTTATATGATGTCACACTTGTCTGTGTGTGAAGACGCAGTGCAAATCTGCAGTGCAAATCTGCAGTGCAAATCCGTGAATAAATGTTCCGAAGTGAGGTAAACTTCAACAGATTTCCCCTGCTTCGGGGGTAGGGAGCAATGAACACTGTGTATAGAGCATGTCAATCATAACACAATTCATGCTCGGAGCTCACTTCTAACAATCTGATTATATGAATCATGTGTGTTAACAAAGAGAGACATGCAAAATATGGGGGCAACGAGGACTGGAATTGAGAACGGCTGGTATAAAGGATCCAAGTGCCCATGTGAAGTTTCATCATGCAGTGTAAAGGAACTTTGTGCTGTTTTCTTAGTCCAGTGTAAAGGATACTTCTGCAGTTTGAAGGTTCAGAGGTTGTTTATATAGTGGGAAGGTTTAAAGGTTCTAAATACAGTATATCTTTATACAGTGTAAGGGTTTTGAGCCTTTTTAAGGTTTCCTAATGTAGTATAAATATAGTTCATGTAGTGTTAAGCTTCTTTATACAGTGTAACGTTTCTGCATCTAGTGAAGAAGCTGTGTATTATGTGTGCAATGTATTTCTATGATAGGAGCTCTTTGCTGATTTAAATGTGCTGTATGTCATTTTTTTGACTGTGCAAATGCATAAAATTACTAATGTGTTTGCAGATATTTAGGAATCACGTTAAGTTTGCATACTTGTTTCTCCAAAAAAGCAATGATACAACCAGTTATTCAACTAAAGTGTGCATTCCTTGTCGGGATATCTGTTTTAGTTTTAGTCTTTGTCATTCTGCACATGACTGTGTGGGGCAATCATTGCCTAATGGTTAGAAAGTCAGACTTGTAACACCAGAGTTTGCAGGTTCGAGTCTCAGGTCTGGCAGGGATTGTAGGTGGGGGGTTCCACCCTCAATACCATGACTGAGGTGAGACCTTTAAGCAAGTCACCAAATCCCCAACTGCTTCCAGGTGCCACAGAAATATGTCTGACCACTGCTCCAGGTGTGTAAGTTCACTGCTGTGTGTGCACTTGGATGGGTTAAATGCAGAGCACAAATTCCAAGTATGGGTCACCATACTTGGCCACACGTCATTTCACTTCACTAACAATTTACCCAATACATCCTGGGTTGCCAGTTGTCGGAAAACACAGAGTAGCGCAGCAATGGACTCCAGCAAACGAATTAGGTCAGAGATTGCAGATTCTTCCCAACCTAAGAAGCCTCAGCATCCATCTAATGCTCTATGGCCAGTGGCATATTACGTGGATAAATCATTGCATCATCTTGTCTCTTCGCCTTCTGTTGTCAAGTGCATTCGTTCCTGTTGCATATCCTCAATCTGGCAACCTACATAAGTGTCAAGTCTGAGGAGAACACAACCCTCTCCAATATTTTGAATCTGGACTCCAGTACCCATTTCAACTACTAGCAGTCAATATTACATACTCTCATTATTTATAAATAGCGCTAAGAAAATTATATTTAAAATACAATATTAATGTTCAACCAACAAAATGTAATTTTAGTGATGTTATATGACATCCCCTTCAAGCAGTAAAATAAAAATGTATTTGCCATGTGCTTCATATTTTTGGTAACAAAGTAGTAACATGTTAGGTCACATATGTTAGGTCACATATTCTCAAGGCTCCATAGTGAGCTAATTTTAGACTAGAAAATACATATACATTCAAATTAAAAAATATATATAATTGTACATCCACATTTTTTTTTCATTTTTAATGCACTTTTATAAAAACAATAACTCAGAGACCAAAAAATCTGAGCGTCATTCAGAAATGACAAAGTCCTATTATGGGATGCATATTTTGTGTAGATGGCACTTTTGACCAGTATCGGCAGGCAGTATAATGGCCTTTATGCATGTGTTTTAGCTTCATTTTTGTAAGATTTCTGGGACATGGAGAGACAAATCTGTACTTATTTCAGAAGGCATTGATGACAGTGATAGGAGTGCATCAGAAAAAAGTTGTTGTTGTGGACCAAGGAGGATAGAAGTAATTGAGGGTAAGGGCAGTGATGAAGAATAGGTTGTGCAAGTCTAGCATTTGGGTACATTATTGTATGCCAGTTTGAAAGCTGTGGTCCATACAAGAACCAGAGGTCAGGAAAGATGTCAATGTCTATTTGCATTAGTACTCTGACAGGCAGTGATGCTCCAATGATGACTGCACAAATCAACATCTACTTAAATGTGGGATGTGTTGAGTACACTGAAAAAGACGTCTTGTTGACTTTCACTTGTGCTATGATAATTCAATTGAAATTTCAAGATTAAATACAATCTTAAAGTTGTTTTGATGCTTTTTGAAACACAAAGTTATGCTTTTCAGGCAGTAAAAATGCATCCACATTTGATTCAGGTTTTAGACATTTTCACACGTGAGTTCTAGATCAAATATAGCATCACAAGAAGAAATTTAATGTTCATAAAGATTTTTAATGTTTTTTAGATAATTCAAATTAAAATAATTAACCCTAATGGGACAAAGTCATTTATAAATGACAGAAGCCTTAAAAAAGGTCAAATGCTAGATGTAGAAAACAAATTTTGGAAAATAATTTTTTTCTCCTAAATATATGTAAAATATAAAGTCAGTTATTTTTTCAGGCTGTGAATTCACAATTACCCCCATAGAGGGATAAGGATGTGTTTGTCTCACAAAGATGTGTATGGTGTCCTTTGAGTGAGCAGCGCTAGCCTGGATACAGCAGGAGACTCCAAACACAGCTCTGGAGATGGAGATGAACCCTTGGGGATGTTTTAGGCCGAACTTCAAACTGTTCCCCTATACCTGATTTATTTTCAGAGTTTTCAATCTGTCTCTATCTTTCCCTCTTTTCTCCCTTTTCTCTACTGCTAGTAACTGCCCATTCAGTCATTTCCCCAGGCTGTTTTCTGATTGAGCACTCCAGCCAAGGAATAAGGTAGGCCTGTAACGAACAGTTGAAAGAGCCGTCTCCAATCAGTTAGCCTGTGGAAGCCTGGGTAACTTTCTGTTCATAACATAAGCTTTTTGTTTAGCTCTCCCTCTCACTCTCTCTGGACAGGTCCATAAACACACCCCCTTGTTTCATATTGCTATTGATCTTTGACTGCCCCTTATTTATAGACTGATAAATGTATCATTTGTTGTCTGTGCTATAGAAAGGAAACTCAGCCTATTAGTTTCACAACGTCTTCCTCATTTTTATCCTTTACGGTCCGCCTCACCTTCCTTTTCATGGTCGGCTGGCTAGGCAGCTTATTAAAGGTATATAGATGAATAAAAAAGATGGATGAATAGGTGGAAAGCAAAACAAACATTTTCAATGTAACCGCACATTCTTGGCCATATTAGATATTGAAAGCTTGTATAGATGGATGAATGGATGAAACATGATTCATCCAGTGCAGATGCAACTGTAGCCTGCAATAATCCTTCATAACTTTCAAAATGCTACAAATCTACAGGTACCTACATCTTTTTGCATAAATCTGTCTTTATATGTCTACAATGTAATATAAACCCATAATGCAAAAGATTTGTTTATAACACTGAATTTAATTCTGTCATCATTTGTTCACCCTCAGTTCTATTTGAATCTTAACTTTCTTATTTCTGTACTTTTCTTAGTGTAACAATCACAATGTATGTTGCTAAGAATCCTTGCCATTTTTTTAAACCAATGAAATTAAATATGTTCTCAGTTTTTAATTCCTCTTTTATTTCTTTAAACTGCAGAACCCAACTCATCGTTTCTTTCAGTTCACAGTATTTCACTAAGTGCAAGCTATCTATCCCATGCAAATCTAGCTAGCAGTATTTTTCTCTCTCATCTAATGTTTACATTTTAAAGACCTGATATAAAAACATAAACACCATCCTTCTCTCGTAAAAAACAAGTTTACACCACACACACACACACTTTAGAGGAATGTCTGATTGTGACAGAAAATGAATTATTAAAAGGAGACACAGGTGCCGGATGCAGCTTCCATTTTTAGGAGACTCACAACATGTTTTATTTAAAGGACTGTTGCTTCAAAGTCAGTTTAAAGTTTGTCTTTTCTCTGCATTTCTCTTTAATAGGACCCATCTCTCTCGGACTTATCTCACTCTTGTTGTTTTGCTCATTCTATTCTCTTTCTCAGAAACAAGCCAACAATGCCCTCTGAATTTGTACTTCTTTGCTCACAGCTATCGCAGTTTAAAAGGATGAGCTGTGCTGGACAGCTAGGGTGTTTGTTCAATATTGCAGGTTTCACATGGTACCCTCAGCACTCGGACATAAATAAACATCACGCTGGTTTCCATCAGGCCCGCTTGTAGGAAGCATCACCCATTACCCTGAACAGCCCCTTCCACAGTCGTTCTGCATGAATTACTCACTTTATCCCTCGTAGTTTTCATTTTGGTACAAGAAGAAGTACTTTATACACAGTAGTGCTCGCTGCAAAAAGCTCCAATTTGTCGGATCAGGAAAAAGGTTTTTGCTCCCCTCCAATTTCGGCTCGATAGCAGGTGAGCTAGTTTCATTTCAAAGTAGTTTCTGACAATTTTAAGACTCATTCAGTGCTGAATCAGCCATTGTGTTAACCTTCCACTCACAATGTTCTTTGTGCATTGTGTGTTTCCAAAGTGAAGAAAGCTGTGGCTAAATAGTCTCTGTACCAGCTTTTCATCATTTTAAAGGAGGTCTGAAAGAGCACAGGCCATACTTTACAGTTGTTCTTCTTTTCTTCTCTCCCTCTTTCCGTCTTTGTCTCTCTGAAGAACGGCAATAAAAGGTTTCTTAATGAGCATCAGGATTGAATAATTACAGCCCTTATATGTTGTCTTGATGAGATCCTTGCAGCTCATGATGGGCCACGCAGCTCTTCTGACGATTCCTGAAGAAAAGAACAGAGGAAAGATACAGAAGTGTGAAGCTCTGTGATCAAAGGAACCAAAAAGCTCCCTAACATTTCACTCTCTGTCTAAAGCAATATGAATCTTCCATGTTCACACACTTTACAGATAAGGAAGCAGACTGGGATGGAGGCGGGAAGAACAGTGGGTGTTTTCATACTAATTTAGAACCTTTCCTCTGACCCACATTCATCAGGTCCCAGTGACCAGGTTGAGTGAGTGACAGTTCTTGGAAGGACACCTTGCTATTGAACACTCTACAGGGCATCACAGTTTTATGGGTCTGGTGACTTAGTAACTTCTCATTCCACATGAGGAAATAGCCTTTATTAACAGGAAGATTGACTCTGGGGTAAGATAAATCGAGCGGTAAGCAGAACAAGGAAAAGGCAAAGAGAAAAACAGGATCCTTAGAGGATAGACTGGGACACTCAAGGGGAGAAACAACTCTCCTTATTCTATCTGCTTTATATGTTTATAAAATGTTGATCATAGTGTTTAAATATATTAACTACCCAAAAGCATTGCACACCTTTTAAAAGAAAGGCACTGCAAGCCACAAACCTTCACTGTGGGTGATACGAGCATCGAACGTGAAGCGAATATCTGATGGTTTGCAGTTATTTGACAGCTTTGTTCCTCTACTATTCAAAAGCACGAATTGGGGGGAAAAAATCTCATAAGAGTATCTGAAGTTATGGTTTTGCATGAAGAGCAAGTTCATATTTACACACAGGCACACCCTGGAGCATTTTGGGGTAAGGCGCTGCTGTAATCAAAAGAAGTCTAGGGACCTTTGAACCTGCAGCCCTCAAGCACTGTGTCCACATCTCTTGGAGTCTTGCCTGGGATACAAACCACCCACACTTAAGCTTAGGGCATTGCATTGCTGAGTAGATGCTACAGTTTTTAGGGTGATGCTAACGGTCTGTTATAAGTCATTTATAAATTATTAGTTAATGGTGAACTAATCATTTACAAAACATGACTATACATTTATAAATGATTAATTAGTAATAAGTTAACATTTTTGTAATGTTTTATTAATTCAGTTATAAGTCAGTTATAAGTTATTAGTTAATGATGAGTGAATAATTTACAAAACATGACTATATGTTCATAAATGATTAATGAGTGGTAAGCTAACGATTTACAAATGTGCTGTAAGTTATCTTAAAGTTGAAATCATGAAATAAATCAAATTGGTCATTAGTAGATGGTTTATAACTTATTAGTTGATAACATTTTTTTATCCCTTATAAATAACTGAAGAATTTATGTCAAAATCGTTTTGTATGATTATCTCAATAAACAATTGTGAATCATGAACAAATGATAAACAAACCATTAGTAAATGATCAGTATATGATTTATTGGCAAATTTGTTAGCTGGTCTGTGTTCCAAAGCACAAACATGCAGGTATGCTAAAGCACTATTTTTAAGAGTAACTCATTTGTTTTGAAGTGGATAAACATTTATAAATACCCCATTCAAGTGATTCCAGTGGCTTGTGTTAAATCCTTTCACTCATCAGCACAGACTTGTGTTCTGTGTGGAGTGTGTGGGATCTAGTGATGAAGTGAACCTCTCAACCGCTTTCACCTTCCACTGAAGCTCACATCAGGTGCACAGAGTTAAAGACTCCATGTGTGTCAGAAAAGACAGCTGTCTATATCCTCACCAGTCAGTACTTAGTACACACTACAAAGTGTTCAACACCTGTTATAGATGTGTAAATGCATGAATAAATCATTTACAAAGCTTTCTGCATCCCCTAATCTAAAGTGTAAACTATTCATCACTTGTAAATGTGTTGCATATCACTTGTAGACCTTTCTTACCTGTTTCAAATGATTTGTATATGTACACAAGTCATTTATAACACTTTCTGCATCCCCTAATTTAAAGTGTAAACTTTTCATCTCTTCTAAATGTGTTACATATCACTTGTAGATCTTTGTTACCCGTTTCAAATTATTTGTATATGCACACAATACATTTATGACACTTTCTGCATCCCCTAATCTAAAGTGTAAACTATTCATCACTTCTAAATATTTTACATATCATTTGCAGATCTTTATAAATTATGTACAAACTGCAGTTTGTAAATTTACCATGTATTTGCCATATGCAAAGGTTCTGGTATACCTTTCAGTTACAGGACATACAAATCTATACAAATCCTTTATATTATATTTAAATTATAAATATTTTTATGCAAATATATTTTACAATTATATAGATATCTTTGAGCCTCTAACTCTCTCCTTATACACAACTTTTTAGCCACTTCACAAAAATAAAAACGCATTATAGATATATTGACAGAGACTATTATCTTAGTTAATACAGTATACTATTGTATAAAAAATATCATTTTAATCTCCCTACTCCACCCTATAATCTTAAACATAACCATTTTTACAATATACAAAGTGTAACAGGCATTTAAATTGAGCATCGCGTTAGTTCAGTCAGGTCACGTTAGTCACGCTTGCATCAGCTGACAGTCAGCTGTTCCTGACGTGTACCAATCCAGTCTTGACACCTATCACCTGCGGTCTATTTAAATTCCCATTCTTCAGCGTCTCTTCTTTACAGTTTCTTCATTGGCAGCAGGCTCTATCACATTTTGTTTCAACTCATGTAATTGAGAATTGTAATTAATGATTCGTTCGCGAACCGGATATCACAAACTGCTTTGTTTTGAACTCTCTCAACAGACACGGAATGCTTTGTTTTGAACTCTCTCTCTCAACAGACACGGAAGAAAAGACAATGCTGAATAAAGTCGTAGTTTTTGCTATTTTTGGACCAAAATGTATTTTCGATGCTTCAAAAAATTCTAACTGACCCTCTGATGTCACATGGACTACTTTGATTATGTTTTTCTTACCTTCCTGGACATGGACAGTATACCGTACACACAGTTTCAATGGAGGGACTGAGAGCTCTCGACCCTTTAAGTGATCATGTATCTACATAGGAGGAGTTGGGGATGGAGGAGGGTAAGTGCGTGTCTGTGCGACAGACTATGGCAAGCGTGAGTACAGATGATCTTATATATACTTATTAATTGTAGTGGGAGGAGTTATGATCATCTGAGCGTCAGATGATGCTTCAGTCATGCCGTGGTCTGCCTGAACAATGTTTGAGCTCCATTCGTCACTCAAACTACATTTCACTCAGGACCACTATGTTCGGGTTAGAATATTGCAGAGGTCCTGAACTTTATATTTGGCAGCAGGCTTTGCTCTAAAGGGTTCAGATTCTGAGCTTTCCTCAGGCAAGCCTCATTGAGGTTTGAACCCCTCCAACACAAAGACATACTAAGTACAGTTCTAAGATCATTCAGGGAGTGCACTCTCTGAATAGTTCGAAGAGGTTGCATGCCTTAACATTTAAAGAGTAGCTTCTTACTCTGCAGAGATTTCACCATTATCAGATCATGTCTCGTGTTGGTATGTTGGGCAAAATATGTTCCATGGCCACATTATCCACATCTTCCCATTGGATGCAAATGTCTTCCGGGTCTTCTTGGAAAGCCTGTCGCTATGTCTTCATTGATCTTCCTTATTCGGTTGTTGATTCAGCTTATGTCCCTCCATCAGTGGCCACTATGCTCAGAAGGGTGATAAACTGCTAAACTTCCTCAATCAGCTCACCTCGAACCACCAGTGGACGTGGTCCGTGTACCTCCCACTCTCAATGATTGGTCTTCTCTGATCAACATCCCAGCCTCTGCATTCAGGCTGATTGTCACTTTAGTGAATATGAACATCTCAGCTGGTGGAGATGGTATATTTAAAGAATGATGAGGAATGCTGTTCTCTGGTAAGACAGCTGGTGAGGATAAAACTAGAAATTGATGTATACCGGACAAAACGTTGAATAACTCCTTGAGCGGAAGAAATAATGCTTGAGTTAATATCCCCCCAGCAAAATGAAGTAGCTTTGCAGGAACTAGGTAAGCATTGTCTCCTTAAACGTAAGCATTGAGAGACTGAAAATTATGTGCTAACATGAATAGCATTATCACACTATTGTTAAAAGAATAATTACAAATGTAGCTATGCCACCTGCAGCCCTAGAGAAATAGTGTTAATAATTAATAGGCTAAATAGCTGTGTTAATGTGAACCCTCTTGAATCAAACTATAGCACAGTTGAAATTAATTCACATTTAGCCAGTGAAATTTCCATGTCATCAAAGTCCCTTCTTGGCAAGTTCACGCAAATCAGTCCTTGAAATGCCTCTCAGATAAGCAGCTCAGCTCCTTTATCTATGAACAGGGATGTACCACTTCACAAAGGTTATTACCAAGTCTCCAATATCACCAATAAAATCACCAATAAATCTGACAATGACTGTCTCATAGTGGTTTCTAAACACAAGATCACAAACTTGCGTTTCTCAGGTTGACCAGTCAATACTTATGCGCTGGCCTAAATGTGCATCTCAGAGCACCGACCGCCTCCACGGCAACTGGATCCTCTAAATGCAGCCGAAGCAACTTAATCCATCACAACTGGCTCATAACTTAGAAGGCGGGACCTATTGGCCACTCTGCATGCTGCACTTCCTCCCATTAGTGTTAACAAATATGCAACTCATTGCTAGATAACGACTTTCAGACCCTTAACGACTTTTCCAAGCACCTAGTGACAAGCAATGACTTATGTATAGAGATTTGTCAAACAACATCTGGATTATAAATCTGAATTTAACAGAGCATTTTGGTTACCATTTCAGACTGTCTGACGGCAACGGAATATATGAATGGTTTATGCAATGTGCTGTATTAACCCACTATGTGAGCACAGAGAGTAGTAGAAGAAGTAACAATAAAATGCTGACACTAGCTTGAATGCAATGCAGGTAATGAATATGCTAAATGGCATATAACATCATCTAGTGATATTTAGCTACTCACATGATTCCACACAATGTCCTTTCTACCTTTCTGGTCCTTGAACGTGGTAGTCACATTGCTGTCAAAAGAGGGTCAGAAAGCTCTCAGATGTCATTCGAAAATTTAGCAAAATTGAATGAAAAATTATCTTATGTGGAATGACATGAGGGTGAGTAATTGACTGGATTTTTATTTTTATTTTTTTGTGAACTAATCCTTTAAAATTATATGTAAATGGCAAAATGAGAGCATATTATATTTTAAACATGGATTGACACTGAAGCTTAAAGAAACACATTAAAACATCCACAAGCTCATAGGTCTACCTGCAATTACTATTCAGCACAAACTAGTATAGAGCACTAATTTGTGAGAAGTCGAGACGGTGTGGGTGACAAAGTAAACCAGCTGGGGCACTTGCAGCAAGTTTCGGGGAGTTCATCCTGTCCCTACTAAGCCCAAAGCTGCTGCTACATCTGCAAAGTCTCACTCTCACTGAGGTGGCTTCAATCAAAAACTAATGCATGAAACACTTGACACCTCTCGTCGTTTGGTCTTATTCTCCTCGCTCTAAGTACCGCTCTTTTATCACTGCTAGAAAGATTAGCTTAGCTAGTCAGCAGCATGTTGTGTTTTGGTTGCTGGTATGCTGTTTTGCTCCTCAGCAGGCTGTTAAGCTTAGCAAGTGAGACTGTCTCAGTCATCCATCATGAAAGACTTTAGTTTTCGACTAACATCACCACAGTTTTTTTCACAAACACACACAAAACTCAAGTATAGGAGGGGGGGGGGGGGATTCTAGCAGACCAATCACAGTGTTTGTGGTCCACGTAGAATTGATACGCTTTTAGATTTTTGGAGAGGTGCATGTCAGGCTACGATGTAAGGTAGTGCATCTATGTGTATGCTACGCCGTAGGTCTGAGGCAGAAGTATAAATCAGCCTTAGATTATTGCAGCTGTGATTTACCTGTGTGTGCAGATGCAGAGCAGACAGTCTGGAGCTCAACCTCATCATGTTTCTGCTCTGTCTTCCTGTATTAGCATGAGTCCTGATTCAGCAGCCTTTAATGAATCACATCACTGCCTTTACATTTCCAATGTTAACGTTGACTCACTTTGCATTCTAGCCTGAGGCACAAACCAAGTTCTGAATAAAGCATACATTGATCTACTTCTTAAAAAATGCTTTAGATATAGGTTTTTTTTTTGGGGGGGGGGGGGGGGGGGTTGCTGTTTTTTCATTAACCATGAAATAAAGTAGTATTACCGCCTTCATAAACAAGTTATAATAATCTAGAAATTAATCTTTTAAAGGAACATAAAAATGGGATATTAAAAGGATTATCCACAATGACAGTCTGTCATCTTTTACTCAGTCTCATGTCATTACAAAACCATATGAGTGACTTTTACAGAACAAAAGAGACACATTCTGAAGATTCTCTGTTAAGTCAATTCTGAAAAAGGATTCAAAAGCACCATACAAGTAGCCCTTGTGCACTATTTTGTATTTCCTATTTAACATTAATTCTAACATTGAATTGAACTCTGTGAAACAAAACACCAGTTTTGTGAACTGAATCATCTGATTTAATGAAAAGATCTGACTCAAAACAACTGGTTCTGAAATTGCTATAGAACATTTCTTATGAACGCACAGGGAAGGCTTGATTTCAAGTTTAGCTTAAATTAGAATTTTGACCTTTTCCTCACTCAAAGATACTTCTAGGGCTTTTGTATCCTTTTTGTATTAAAAAAGTGTGAGTAAGCATTGACAGAATTGAGCCTTTAAGGACATCTTTAAAGGGAAGTTGTAGCCTAATGGTTAGAGATCTGGACTTGTAATACAAAGGTTGCGAGTTCGAGTCTTGGGCTGGCAGGAATTGTAGGTGGGGGAAGTGAATGTACAGTGCTCTCTCCACCTTTGGTACCATGACTGAGGTAGCCTTGGGCAAGGCACCAAACCACTGACTGTTCCCTGGGCACCGCAGCATAAATGGCTGCCCACTGCTCTGGGTGTGTGTGTGTTCACTGCTGTGTGTGTGCACTTTGGATGGGTTTAATGCAGAACATGAATTCTGAGTATGGATTACCATACTTAGCTGTGTGTCATGTCAATATTCATCTAAACTTACAAAATTTTCTAGAGTGATAATCACATTATGTCCCCTTTCCTGCCCTGCTTTTTCCAGGACTGTTGTACCTGAAGACAGTGTTTTTGTTTTAAATGTCAGTGATGGATTAGCCAGCTGGTCAGGGGTCACTGGCAGCCATGTAGTTTGTAATGGCCAGAGTTGCGTGATTACCGGTGCTGATGAGTTGACTGAAAGATGGTTATGCCAGGAATCAATGAGCCTGTTAATACCGTTTTGGCTCAAAGTGCCTTTTAAGAGATCCAGCTAATCGCAGCAGGCAATTTAATTGAGCAAAGATACCGGTGTAACTCAGACAGAGCTCTCACAAAAACATTCATTCAAACGTCTGTCTGTCTGTGACTTTGGACAGAAAGTGAGATTTTATCAATTTTTCTTCTCTTCTCTCATGTCTAAGCTTTCTTAAGGGTGAGTTTCAGTTCAGTGCTTCTCTTGAGGTAAATCAGGTGTCTGTATAGACGTAGGCGTTCTGCTAACATCAGGTCTGAATGCAAACAAAGCAATATTGGCTTCTTTTTTACTCATTCTTCTTCTCAGTCACATAGACTGAGACTTTCTTAGTCAGATCATTTTACATTTTACATTAGAGAGGGATTTAAGTTTTTTCTTAACTAGTTATATTTTTATACAGCATAATGTAAACTGGCTTTAAGAAAACACCCAAAACAAGCTTGGAAGTTAATACCTATTTGTGGAAAGATTATAGAGTACACTTTAGTCAAAATTCAGTACTTAAGAGTTTGCAGTTTACCAGAAGAATAGCTCGAGCTGCCTATAGCCTCCATTAATTCCAGAATCCCATTTCCTGTTTCCAGACTGCAGGAGTGACATCTAGTGGTCAGGTGCAGAACTGCACGTACACAGGGCTGTGCTCTGAGATTAACTTCAGTGACTCATGAATCAATAGTTATTGCTGTGTCTGCTTCATAATGAAATCTGATGTAAATCTCAGAAGACAGAGAGTCATGAGACTAGATGCATCTCAATATAATCCTTTGCAGCAGGCTTATAATATAAATCCAAGGTTTCCCCTGGGGCTCCATAATGGTGCTGCAGGGGGTCAGTGAAGAACTTTCTTGATTTTTTAAAAACATTAGTCAAGTCAAGTCAAGTCACCTTTATTTATATAGCGCTTTAAACAAAATACATTGCGTCAAAGCAACTGAACATTCATTAGGAAAACATAATAAAAAAATAATGCTAAATGATAGTTAAAGGCAGTTCATCATTGAATTCAGTAATGTCATCTCTGTTCAGTTAAATAGTGTCGGTGCATTTATTTGCAATCAAGTCAACGATATCGCTGTAGATGAAGTGACCCCAACTAAGCAAGCCAGAGGCGACAGCGGCAAGGAACCGAAACTCCATCGGTGACAGAATGGAGAAAAAAACCTTGGGAGAAACCAGGTTCAGTTGGGGGTCCAGTTCTCCTCTGACCAGACGAAAGCAGTAGTTCAATTTCAGGCTGCAGCAAAGTCAGATTGTGCAGAAGAATCATCTGTTTCCTGTGGTCTTGTCCTGGTGCTCCTCTGAGACAAGGTCTTTACAGGGGATCTGTATCTGGGGCTCTAGTTGTCCTGGGCTCCGCTGTCTTTCAGGGCAGTAGAGGTCCTTTCTAGGTGCTGATCCACCATCTGGTCTGGATACGTACTGGATCCGGGTGACTGCAGTGACCCTCTGATCTGGATACAGACTGGATCTGGTGGCTACGGTGACCTCGGAATAAGAGAGAAACAGACAAATATTAGCGTAGATGCCATTCTTCTAATGATGTAGCAAGTACATAGGGTGTTATGGGAAGTGTTCCCAGTTCCGGTTTACCTAATTAATGCAGCCTAAAAATCCCTTTAACGGATTTGGATATTAATATGTTATGTGTAAGCCAGGTTAAAGAGATGGGTCTTTAATCTAGATTTAAACTGCAAGAGTGTGTCTGCCTCCCGAACAATGTTAGGTAGGTTATTCCAGAGTTTAGGCGCCAAATAGGAAAAGGATCTGACGCCCGTAGTTGATTTTGATATTCTAGGTATTATCAAATTGCCTGAGTTTTGAGAACATAGCGGACATAGAGGATTATAATGTAAAAGGAGCTCATTCAAATACTGAGGTGCTAAACCATTCAGGGCTTTATAAGTAATAAGCAATATTTTAAAATCTATACAATGTTTGATAGGGAGCCAGTGCAGTGTTGACAGGACCGGGCTAATATGGTCATACTTCCTGGTTCTAGTAAGGACTCTTGCTGCTGCATTTTGGACTAGCTGTAATTTGTTTACTAAGCGTGCAGAACAACCACCCAATAAAGCATTACAATAATCTAACCTTGAGGTCATAAATGCATGGATTAACATTTCTGCATTTGACATTGAGAGCATAGGCCATAATTTAGATATATTTTTGAGATGGAAAAATTCAGTTTTACAAATGCTATACGTGGCTTTCTAAGGAAAGATTGCGATCAAATAGCACACCTAGGTTCCTAACTGATGACGAAGAATTGACAGAGCAACCATCAAGTCTTAGACAGTGTTCTAGGTTATTACAAGCAGAGTTTTTAGGTCCTATAATTAACACCTCTGTTTTTTTCAGAATTTAGCAGTAAAAAATTACTCATCATCCAGTTTTTTATATCGACTATGCATTCCATTAGTTTTTCAAATTGGTGTGTTTCACCGGGCCGCAAAGAAATATAGAGCTGAGTATCATCAGCATAACAGTGAAAGCTAACACCATGTTTCCTGATGAGATCTCCCAAGGGTAACATATAAAGCGTGAAGAGTAGCGGCCCTAGTACTGAGCCTTGAGGTACACCTTACTGCACTTGTGATCAATATGATACATCTTCATTCACTGCTACGAACTGATGGCGGTCATATAAGTACAATTTAAACCATGCTAATGCACTTCCATTAATGCCAACAAAGTGTTCAAGTCTATGCAAAAGAATGTTGTTGTCAATTGTGTCAAACGCAGCACTAAGATCCAATAAAACTAATAGAGAGATACACCCACGATCAGATGATAAGAGCAGATCATTTGTAACTCTAAGGAGAGCAGACTCAGTACTATGATACGGTCTAAATCCTGACTGGAAATCCTCACATATACCATTTTTCTCTAAGAAGAAATATAATTTGTTAGGATACCACCTTTTCTAGTATCTTGGACAGAAAAGGGAGATTCGAGATTTGTCTATAATTAACTAGTTCTTTGGGGTCAAGTTGTGGTTTTTGGCTTAATAACAGCCAGTTTAAAGGTTTTGGGGACATATCCTAATGACAATGTGGAATTTATAATAGTCAGAAGAGGATCTATGACTTCTGGAAGCACCTCTTTTAGGAGCTTAGATGGTATAGGGTCTAACATACATGTTGTTGGTTTAGATGATTTAACAAGTTTATACAATTCTTCCTCTCCTATAGTAGAGAATGAGTGGAGCTGTTCCTCATGGGGTTTATAGTGCACTGTCTGATGCGATACTGTAGCTGATGGCTGAATGGTTGCAATTTTATCTCTAATAGTATCGATTTTAGAAGTAAAGTAGTTCATAAAGTCATTACTGCTGTGGTGTTGGGAAATGTCAACACTTGTTGAGGCTTTATTTTTCGTTAATTTAGCCACTGTATTGAATAAATACCTGGGGTTATGTTTGTTTTCTTCTAAAAGAGAAGAAAAGTAATCGGATCTAGCAGTTTTTAATGCTTTTCTGTAGGATAGGTTACTTTCCCGCCAAACAATACGAAATAACTCTAGTTTTGTTTTCCTCCAGCTGCGCTCCATTTTTCGGGCTGCTCTCTTTAGGGTACGAGTATGCTCATTATACCATGGTGTCAAACTGTTTTCCTTAACCTTCCTTAAGCGTAAAGGAGCCACTGTATTTAAAGTGCTAGAAAAGAGAGAGTCCATAGTTTTTGTTACATCATCAAGTTGTTCTGAGGTTTTGGATATGCTAAGGAATTTGGATACATCAGGAAGATAATTTAAAAAGCAGTCTTTTGTGGTAGAAGTGTAACTATTTAGTAACTATTTAGTAGTTAGTAACTATTTGAATCAGCACAGATACTGATAATGTAGTAATGTTAATCACTGATATTAAAAGAAAGTTATTCTAAAGCAAGGGTCTTCAACCTTGATGGATGTAAAGATGCAACAGGGCCCCAAGTTTCATATTAAATCAAACTGTGTGTTGTTGGGTTATAACCCTGACCAATAATAACATGCATTTTGTGGAAGTTAACTTTTATCAATTAATTATTAATACAATTAAAATTATTTATTTTTAATAACTGTATTATTATAGATATTATTATTGGTTGAAATTTAGTTAGTATTATATAGCCTCAGCCATATCACCATACAGCCCAAGACTGGTTTTCCAATGAAGCTAAGGGTTGAACCTGCTCAGTACATGGATGGGAGACCCCCTGGTGTTAGTGAGGCCAGCAAGGGGTTTTCACCCTATAGTCTGTCTGGGTCCTAATACCCCAGTATAGAGATGGGGGACACTGTACAGCCAAAAAGCACCATCTTTTGGATGAGATGTTACACTGAAATCCCATGTCCTGGCCAAATTGCCCCCCTAGCCCTTGAAAATGACCTCCTATTAATCCTCAACCACTTGATTGGCTCTATGGCTGTGTTTTACTTGGCATTAACATGCCACCTGTATCCAGATATTGTCCACATACAGATCAACATGATTCGATTAAGCAGATCATCAGTCAATCAGAACACAGCGCGTTTACACTTGCCAACATCAAAGGATTTCTCTATCTGGATAACCCTGCGCAATCTGATGTTATCCGATCAGAATGTCCTGGTCCAGAGGTGGTCGAGGACGCATTGTGATCGGATCTCAGTGTAATGTAAATGCGATCCAGCCATCGTGTCTGCATTCACAGGTGGACGTCACACAAAACCCCGCCCCCTCTCTTGTGAACTGTCTGAAGAGAGATGTAGAACACCCATGTGGAGCGCTAGTTACACTCCTACACTTGTCTTTGATTTGTAAAATGTCCCAGGACTGAAAATGCTTTTCAGCAGAAAACCCAAGACTTCAGGTCTGTAGACTTATTTTAAATATTTCACAGGAAAGACAGATCCAAATGGTTATCCAGATAGAAAGGAGTCAGCTGATGTTGCCAAGTGTAAATGTGTTCTGATTGATGATGATCCGAAATGCTTGATCGGATCATGGTAAAGTATGTTAATGTCAAGTGTAAACCTATGACTCTCTCTCCTCTCCACCTGTAGCTAGTGAATGGTGAGCGCACTGGTACCTTGCATCACCCAGGTGGATGCTGCACACTGGTGGTGGTTGAGGGGAGACCACCCTCACCCCACACACACACACACACACACACATGATTGTAAAGTGCTTTAGGTGTACAACAATACACAGTAAAGCACTACATAAATGCATCATTCATTCATCCGTAGGTATATATGTGTGTATATATATATATATATATATATATATATATATATATATATATATATATATATATATATATATATATATATATATATATATATACAGGTGCATCTCAATAAATTAGAATGTCATGGAAAAGCTCATTTATTTCAGTAATTCAACTCAAATTGTGTAACTCATGTATTAAATAAATTCAATGCACACAGACTGAAGTAGTTTAAGTCTGTTTCTTTCAAAGCTCAGTATTTGAAGTCTTATTTTGATGTAAAAAAAAAGTGGTTATATCTAAGTATGTGAGTTGTTTAAATAAGCCTTAGACTGTCTGTCTCTGACAAAAGACTGATATCGGGAAACAATCATGGCAATTTCTGTGATCACGGTTTTTAATCAGTGGTCCTATGTCAGACAGTGAGAGAGGTTCAAAGGTAGCTGTTGTCACAGTCATGCAATGAAAGATCGCCTACCATAGTTTTCTGACAGTGTCAGAAATACAGCTTGATCCTCTCACAGTGTGTTTGCTGCTACGACCCACTTTTTTACCACTAGAACATGCTGATGACGTTTTATTCCTATATAGTAACATGCGTCAAAGCATACGAGTCAATAGGTCATTATCGTACAGTCTACATGCACGTCGTACCCAAGTTGATTAGATCCATGTCACACACTGTGATCAGCAATGATCTTATAGGATGGCTAAAATTGTGCAGTGTGTACAAGGCTTTACTTTAGTAGGCTTTACTTTAATTAGTCTTCACATTAACACTATTATATTGTTTATTCAGACTGATTCGCGAACACAGAATGCACACAAACCATAGACTGTATAAAACCATGGGCTTAGGCCCAATCCCAATTCTATTTTATACCCCTTCCCCTACCCTTGTCCCTTGAAACAGAGTGTCAAGGGGTAGGGGAGAAAATATTCCCCTAAGGATTGGGACACCACTACTATGCTGTCACATGAGGATACAAATCGCTGTTTTTAAGTAAACTCACTCTTAAAAGATAAACACACAGATACTTCCATTCTCTCTCTCTCTCTCTCTCTCTCTCTCTCTCTCTCTCTCTCTCTCTCTCTCTCTCTCTCTCTCTCTCTCTTTCTCTCTCGAATAGGCAATATTTGAGAAAATGGTTTAGCGATTTCTAATTATTGGGGGGATTAGCCCCCATTAATGTCTACGGCAGTTATCGCCCTGATCAGACATATGCTGTGGCACTATCATGGAGTCTGTAATGACGTTAGCAAATATTAGCGATTTTTTGCAAACATTTCTTTGAGTAACATGACCGTTAATATGAACTCACAATTGAATATAACATAAAACAAATGATACATTTTTGTTAAAATCTTTATTTATGCCAAAAAAGCTTACATTTATGTGTCTTTTTGTTCGCTGTAGCAGCCATTTTGCCGAGATAATTCATAACCCTTCATCTGAAGTGTGGTCCCGAAAAATCTTCGTTTGAAGGGCTATCTGGCCCTTAACCTTACCCCTACCCCTCCAACCAAAAGAGAATCGAGACACCCCTACCCCTTCACGTGAACGCGCAAAACGGAGGGGTACGGGGAAGGGCTAAGGGGTAGAATTGGGATTGGGCCTTAGTGTCCGTGACATCAACCATAGGTTTCCGAAGAGCGTTTTTGAAGCCCATTTTAACACGGGGAGTCTATGGGATTGACTTTGTTTTGTAGCAGGCCTCTAGCGGCAAGTTGATGAATTACAGTTTAAGTCACTTCCGTATGGGCTTCATGGGAGAGAGCGGAAGGATGCCGCTTGGCACAAACACAAGAAGTGGAATTTATCGCATCAACCAATAACAGCTGTTCATAACCACACATATCCAATCATATCCTTTCATATCCATATCATTGCCTCCCCTCATTTGACTTTCCCCCATTCATTCTCAATTACCCCCTAGTAAACTAATGCCACACTTTAGGGGGTCTGTTAAAACTCCTTTGGCTCTTTATTTTTGTACAACAATTTTTTTTTCTCATCCAATATTTTGACGAGACACTGCCTCAGTTTCCTCTTTGGTGGAAACGCACCTGGTTAAGTCCAAACATACTGTATACTTGAGCTAGATGCTGTCAGTGATGCTCAACAAGTTCAATCTTATTATTTCTTAAACAATAAAAACCCACTGAAAACACAATATATAAACCATTCATGCAAGGCCACACACAGGAACATAGAGAGGCTTCTAGTGTTAAAACAGTGGTTTTCTATTTGTAATCGCAGCAGAATCTTCTTGGCGCTCAGGTCCAGTTCCAGCAGGTGAGTGCAGGCCCAGTTAATAAAGCGCACGTCTGCTCCCTGTGGAAATCAACCACAACCTGACCTACAAGAATGACTGTTTTCTCTCCCTACACACAATGTTTTATTCATGAGAATTTTCACTAGATATAGTCTCTGATTTCCTTTTTTCCTTTGAGAGAAACAAGTCTTTCTTGTCGGTACGTAGATGCCCGGACCCAATCACTTCTAAGGTCCCTCTGGACTGATCCCAGACCTGTAGTCTCATGTCCTGCTGTGTGAAGTGAGGTCAAAGAACAGTGATTTCACTAATATAAACTGTATTGCTAGTTGTTCCCAGGTTACATAAAGAATTGTTTTCACTCCGAAGATTAGAGCTCCTTTTAACAGCGCAATAACTTGCTTTCAAGCTTTTCTCCCAAGAGAAATATTGTTTTGCCTTCTCTGAGCTTCGGTCAGTGTATAGCCATGTGAATTGTTTTATATATGGCACGTTTATCAGAGCAGCCACTATCCTTAACATTTTAAAACATGGTTTAATTTATTCATGGCCTTACCTACAATTGAAACTTCAAATCTGAAGAACACATTTATACCTGGTTGTTACATCTTGGGTGTTCTCATCAGTCTATCATCAACAAATAAACCAAAACAAGATACAATAGATAGATAGATAGATAGATAGATAGATAGATAGATAGATATGTTTTTTAAGATATTTCTTTATATAAATATGAATTAGTGTGAATGAAATCTTTTCTCCTTCTTTCTAGATCTACATTCCTTGCAGAACTGCTCTGATCCTGGCAAATGAGGACATTGATTTCAGACACTGAGGACCGTGCGGATGAATGGAGCTGATTCTTGCATCATATACCAGAATTCTGTGCAACCTTACAGTACATTTGCTTATGTTCCCTTGCAAACGCTGTTATTGCCTCACAATGTTTTCCCATTTTTAGTTTTAACAGAATATTTAAACTGCTCTTCTCAACATAATGAAAGTTTGCTGTCACTGGTCCCCATCTGCTTACGTTTCATTGGCAGTCTGCTAAATTTTCTAGTTTTGTGTTCTCCAGAATAAGACATGCATGTTTGGAATGACATGAGGATGAGTAAATGATTACTTTTTATTCCGTTCAAGGCTTCTTTTTTTTTTTATAATTTGTTATAAGAGGGGAAAATGATAATTTACCGAAGGTTATTGTAATTTTACATTACAAAAGCACAAAAAATTGCTTTTAGTCTGCTGTTGTGAACGTTCATGCTAGGAGCATTCTGATTGGATATTGCTTTCGTTATGACATCGGCAAGGTCATTTCGCTCGCTCTCCCTTCATGTCTCTATTCATCCTGTTTTCCCTCTTTCACCCCATAACCTTTTCCTGTCTTCACTTAGCCTTAAATGCCTCCAATCCATGATTCTGATTTAGTGGGCCATTAAAAAGTTGTATAGCACTGGGTGACATCATAGGCCAGTTGGATGTGCTGGGGAATATGAATCTCCTGGGCCTTGCAGAGAATCTAGTGTCCTCTCCAGGGAAGACGAATAATTCCCTTGTAACCGTTCCCTTGGGTGTGAGGTCTCAGCAGCTGTTCTGACTCAACAGGAGACCAAAATCTCACCTAATTACTCTAATTAACACTTTTTTTGCCTTAATGCATTTAATTAAATTGCTTTGGTTTAATCTATCACAGCACTTTAATTTTGCCAGAGCACTCAGCTCAAGCCTTTAAACTTTAATAAGACAGTATAGCAATATTGAAGTCATTCATGTTCTTATAGTGGAGTTTATTGCTACCGCAAACACTAGCCAGAGTGGTCAAATATATAAGGGGGCGGGGGGGGGGGACAATTGTGTGCATGTATACACTCATTTTTTATGCTGTAATTAATTTTCAGTTTTAATACTGGTCCAGTTTTTCCTTCAGAAATAAAGCTAGCTTAAAATCAAAATTTTGATTAAGGTCACCTTTCCTTGTAATGTTCCAAAAATAAATTACAGAAACATTGTGTGGAAGGACACAGTTAACTGCCTGTGTGAGTGAGTCATTTGAATCATTCACTGAACTGATTTGTTTAAAACACTCAGTTCATTCAGGACATAGCATTGAAGTTAAAGAGCTAAAGTAAAATCATTAAGACTCTATTGTTTTTATTGAGTTTAATAGTTTAATTAGTCACAGGTGTATGTAGGCCTTGGTAGCCTAGTTTATATTGTATTTATTTACTGAAGTATATGTATTCATCGTAGCCTACCTCAAACTTCTCAGTTTTGTCTGCGTGTGTTCCAAATAAACGCATTTTGTCATGTGAACTTCAACGAGTAGAGCTCAAAGAATACGTAGCAGTGAACACTACAGGTGAATCTCAATAAATTAGAATGTCATGGAAAGGAAAAGTTCATTTATTTCAGTAATTCAACTCAAATTGTGAAACTCGTGTATTAAATAAATTCAATGCACACAGACTGAAGTAGTTTAAGTCTTTGGTTCTTTTAATTGTGATGATTTAGGCTCACATTCCACAAAAACCCACCAATTCACTATCTCAACAAATTAGAATACTTAATAAGAAAAAAAAAACATTTTTAGTGAATTGTTGGCCTTCTGGAAAGTATGTTCATTTACTGTACATATACTCAATACTTGGTATGGGTTCCTTTTGCTTTAATTACTTCCTCAATTCGGTGTGGTATAGAGGTGATCAGTTTGTGGCACTGCTGAGGTCATATGGAAGCCCAGGTTTTTTTGACAGTGGCCTTTAGCTCATCTGCATTGTTTGGTTTTGTGATTCTCATTTTCCTCTTGACACTACCCCATAGATTCCCTCTGGGGTTCAGGTCTGGTGCGTTTGCTGGCCAGTCAAGTACAGTCATGGCCAAAAGTTTTGAGAATTACATAAATATTAGTTTTCAAAAAGTTTGCTGCTAAACTGCTTTTAGATCTTTGTTTCTGTGATGTACTGAAATATAATTACAAGCACTTCATACGTTTCAAAGGCTTTTATCGACAATTACATGACATTTATGCAAAGAGTCAGTAATGGCAGTGTTGGCCCTTCTTTTTCAGGACCTCTGCAATTCGACTGGGCATGCTCTCAATCAACTTCTGGGCCAAATCCTGACTGATAGCAACCCATTCGTTCAAAATCACTTCTTGGAGTTTGTCAGAATTAGTGGGTTTTTGTTTGTCCACCCGCCTCTTGAGGATTGACCACAAGTTCTCAATGGGATTAAGATCTGGGGAGTTTCCAGGCCATGGACCCAAAATTTCAACATTCTGGTCCCTGAGCCACTTAGTTATCACTTTTGCCTTATGGCACGGTGCTCCATCGTGCTGGAAAATGCATTGTTCTTCACCAAACTGTTGTTGGATTGTTGGAAGAAGTTGCTGTTGGAGGGTGTTTTGGTACCATTCTTTATTCATGGCTGTGTTTTTGGGCAGAATTGTGAGTGAGCCCACTCCCTTGGATGAGAAGCAACCCCACACATGAATGGTGTTAGGATGCTTTACTGTTGGCATGACACGGGACTGATGGTAGCGCTCACCTTTTCTTCTCCGGACAAGCCTTTTTCCAGATGCCCCAAACAATCGGAAAGGGGCTTCACCGGAGAATATGACTTTGCCCCAGTCCTCAGCAGTCCATTCACTATACTTTCTGCAGAAGATCAATCTGTCCCTGATGTTTTTTTTTTTGGAGAGAAGTGGCTTCTTTGCTGCCCTTCTTGACACCAGGCCATCTTCCAAAAGTCTTCGCCTCACTGTGCGTGCAGATGCGCTCACACCTGCCTGCTGCCATTCCTGAGCAAGCTCTGCACTGGTGGCACTCCGATCCCGCAGCTGAATCCTCTTTAGGAGACAATCCTGGCGCTTGCTGGACTTTCTTGAACGCCCTGAAGCCTTCTTTACAAGAATTGAACCTCTTTCCTTGAAGTTCTTGATGATCCTATAAATCAAAAGGCTTAACAAGAGGAGTACGACAACTGTATCCAAATTCCTTGACACTTCTGTGTGTGGTGGCTCTTGATGCCTTGACCCCAGCCTCAGTCCATTCCTTGTGATGTTCACAAGTTTCTTCCACACTTTTTCCTTCCACTCAACTTTCTGTTAACATGCTTGGATACAGCACTCTGTGAACAGCAAGCTTCTTTGGCAATGAATGTTTGTGGCTTACCCTCCTTGTGAAGGGTGTCAATGATTCTTATAGACAACTGTCAGATCAACAGTCTTCCCCATGATTGTATAGCCTAGTGAAACAAACTTGAGGGTCCGTTTCGAAGGCTCAGGAAACCTTTGCAGGTGTTTTGAGTTGATTCGCTGATTGGCATGTCACCATATTCTAATTTGTTGAGATAGTGAATTGGTGTTCTTTTTTTAATGTGAGCCAAAATCATCACAATTAAAAGAACCAAAGACTTAAACTACTTCAGTCTGTGTTCATTGAATTTAAAGTTTCAAACATTCTAATTTATTGAGATGCACCCTGTATGTAGGGACACTGCAATCAGCACGCATCTTTATCAGAGCGAATTGAACACTAATTTGTTCAGGAAATTCAGTGCAAAAACAGACTGGCAATATGGTTTCTAAAATGTCTTTATTTTTACTGAACTGATATAAGAACTGCACACTCATACATAACTACATCTTTTATAACTTGAAGTTGATATAAAGCCAACTCCATCGGTCAGTTATCTTCAGAGTTTAGACAGGCCTGTTACACCTTTTCTTAATCTCAGAGAGTTGTGTGCCTTAAAAAAAATATGTTTCTGGGTTTGCCGTCCCAAATATAGATTTACTGTCTTACCGAGAAAGAATTGTTCTAGTGTCACGGTCTCATAGCTCATGATCAATGGCTGACTCACAGTGTGTTTTTAGCGAGTTCTTGTTCTCTCTCTGATGTGCTGATGACCTCCTCCTCAAAGAGCTCTGCAGGTGCCTCAGACAGATTTATAGCTGCTGTAATTATCCATGAAAATGCTCCTGGAGGTAAAACCACAATATATATCTAGTGCTGAGTACTGTGTTCCTAACAATAGTAATGCTGTAATATTCTGTGAGTGAGTGAGTGAGTGAGTATGCATGCGTGTATTTCACAAAAGCAGTGTGTTATGAACAAGCAATAAGCAAGTAAACAGCGCCCCCTGGAGTGAGCTACGAAAACATGCAAACCTACAGCTGGAAAGGAAAATAATGATGGTGAGAAAGATCGAGGAGAACATTTGTTTGATTGTCACTCTGGAGATTGGATTTTGTTGGATGAAAAATCACGCTTCGTGTCACACTAATTAATGCCAGCTATGTAATTAACCTTCAAATGTGTGTGATAGACCTTAAAGGAATATTTTAGGTTAATTACAAGTTACTTCAAAATAGCATTTCAACTCATCTCACAGTTATATATGAAAGTATACAGATAAATATGCATTGACAGTACAAACAGATGTGCAGATGTTAATATTTTAATGAAACTGCTTACGATCCCAATGTGCTCAACTGCGTGATTTTAATACATCTCACAAATCATAAAGCATCAAATCAACTGTTCCAAGAAGACAGTTACGATAAATTTAACATGAACTAAGATAAAGAGAGTATAATATATATATTCAATGAAAAAGATAGGCCAGGCATGTCACAATGAACAAATGCAGACAATAAGAAGTAAAACTGCCTCTTGCTCATATAAAAGATAAATTTAGCACTAAAAAGAGTGACAGCGTGTAAACTAAATGGCATTTTAACAATCAGATGGCGAACCATTGTTATAAATAATGAAAAGCCGCATACTTTTATATAGTATCAGGCACTGACATATAAAACACACACAGTGAAATACTGTAAGAAGCACAGCACCAACGTGCATTAAAAGATCATGTCATCACTTTCAAATAGGCAAAATAAATGCAACATCATTTATTTAATATATCATATAAAAATAAAAATTTAAAATTGTTTTTTAGAACTTAATGTAAAATAATACTGAGCACTTTTTTATCACAATTTATGTGTCGATTTGGCATGAAATACAGGCCTATTTTAAAAATCTGAGATTTCTACACTCTTATAAGTTTTACGGTCTAATAAGTATTAAATTTGATACAAAAACAAAAACATGAAAGGTCTTTGTGCAATCAGTTTCTACATAAATCAAAAGAGCTTTGAAGTTAGCAGCCACAGAATCCATGGGCTGTATTACAGAAATTTCCTGTCTTCTTATTTTATTAGAAAAAAAAATAAAAATCTCAGTTCTCTGTCGGATTACCATGGTTACTAAACAGATGGGATAAGATTCTGAGTTAGGATGTGTCTCTAATAAAGTCAGTGATTGCTTCATAAACCTCTAGAGGAAGATACAGGTACTACATAATACAGTAGAAAAGCACAGTGTACAATGTGTGTTTACAGAAGCTCACAACAGACTCAACCATTTGAGAAGAACCACGGATAAAGAGAGAATGAAAAGGAGAAATATGGCGTATTTAGCGAACAGACAGAAATTTTAAAGCCTTAGATTTTAAATCACACTCATTATATCAGACTGTTTCACAGAATCAGTTTTCACTTTTTAAAATCAAACTGAGCAAGGTCTGTTTACACAGGCAAATATGATTCATGATTTCTATGGACAGAATTTCTAGGCGCAGCCAGGGGCAGGAGGGGGTCAGGTTTGGTGACAACACGATTTCATCTCTGCTCTTTGCGGACGATGTTGTCGTGTTGGCCTCATCAAGCCAGGACCTTCAGCATGCACTGGGACGGTTTGCAGCCGAGTGTGAAGCAGCTGGGATGAGAATCAGCACCTCCAAATCCGAGGCCATGGTCCTCAGTCGGAAAAGGGTGGCTTGCCCTCTTCAGGTTGGTGGAGAGTTCCTGCCTCAAGTGGAGGAGTTTAAGTATCTTGGGGTCTTGTTCACGAGTGAGGGAAGGATGGAACGGGAGATTGACAGATGGATCGATGCAGCTTCTGCAGTAATGCGGTCGATGTACCGGTCTGTCGTGGTGAAGAAAGAGCTGAGCCGCAAGGCGAAGCTCTCGATTTACCGGTCAATCTACGTTCCTACTCTCACCTATGGTCATGAGCTTTGGGTCATGACCGAAAGAACAAGATCCCGGATACAGGCGGCCGAAATGAGCTTTCTCCGCAGGGTGGCTGGGCGATCCCTTAGAGATAGGGTGAGAAGCTCAGTCAC
Organism: Carassius carassius; assembly: GCF_963082965.1. Lineage (NCBI taxonomy): Eukaryota > Metazoa > Chordata > Actinopteri > Cypriniformes > Cyprinidae > Carassius > Carassius carassius. Next base: position 12,981,649 of record NC_081799.1, read on the forward strand.
CCGGGAGGAGCTCAGAGTAGAGCCGCTGCTCCTCCACATCGAGAGGGGTCAGCTGAGGTGGCTCGGGCATCTGTTCCGGATGCCTCCTGGACGCCTTCCCGGGAAGGTGTACCGGGCGCGTCCCACTGGGAGGAGACCACGGGGAAGACCTAGGACACGCTGGAGAGACTATGTCTCCCGGCTGGCCTGGGAACGCCTCGGTGTCCCCCCAGAAGAGCTGGAGGAAGTGTCTAGGGAGAGGGAAGTCTGGGGTTCTCTGCTTAGACTGCTGCCCCCGCGACCCGGCCCCGGATAAGCGGAAGAAGATGTATGTATGTATGTATGTAATATGATCTCAAATCAGATCCTGTTGTGATTTTTACACACGAGGTTAGAAGATATCCAGCTACTTCTCATGTCCGTTGATTTTCTCAGGAAGCAGACCCTCCATTACAGCTAGTCGAGACTCGAGAATCTGGATCCAGAAAAACCAGATGAACAAAGAGGTACAGCCGAATGCTAACACAGAGGTAAGTTTGCATTAGCTCACCAGGAAAGTAGGACTAAAGGCAATGAGGGTTTGCATGTTGGTGCTGAAATAGCCAAGAACATAATCCCCAGCCAGCAGGGGGAGCTCATTTTTATTCATCTGGACCTTGAACAGGAAGTGCATCACTCATGTTAGTGCTTGTATGGCAACTTTTTGGCATCATGCAACTTAAATACACACAACAGTTTCAAATGTAATTTTAGATGTAACAGAATATACATTTCTATTAATATTTATTATTTTCTCTATATGCACCAAAACTTTTAGTCTGCCATACCGTCACGACTTCGCCGTTGGCAGCCACTTCATCATCTTTGACCCAAGCGAAGGTGGAGTAATGGGAGGCACTTCTGAAGCCAATCTGCACACAGAGATATAAATCACCACTATTTAGTGACCCGCTTTGTGATGCAGATCTCCTTTTTGTCTCTTTCGGTGTTTTTGTTCATCCATCAACTTCTTTTTTTGACTGTCTCCCTCTCACCTTGTACAATCCGATCCAATCCCAGGTTGAAGACTCAAATTTTTCCAGAATGGTGTAGGTGAATGTGGCATCTTCATCTGCACTCCAGTGTCCCTCCACGGTTAGTGTGACTAGAGGCGTCTCCACCTTTTTTCTCATCTGCATGAAGAGTTCAAGACCAATTTGGACTAAAATTTCATGTAGACTGAAAGGTAGATATATTTAAAATTATAATTATTAATGATTATAGTTTAAGCACATTTACTTCAATTTGATTAGCTCTTTGTTAAATGATTGATTAAATGTTCTTGGAATACATAATTCAAACCTCCAGATCGAAGGTTGCAATGACGGGTTTGTGGTCACTGACCCCATACGAGACATCGCAAGTGTACATGTCCTGCGTCACCTTAATAGGATACTCATCATCGTCAGCTGATGATGATGTCGAATTATACTCATCCACAGTCTCTATAGCTTTGGGTTTTATCCTCCACAAGATACGATCCGTCCAAGCAGGCTTCCGCTTTTTACCACTAATCATTGACCCATGGAAAAAAAAAAAAGTGAAGCAATGTAAAATAATACTGAAGAGTGAGATTGTAGTCTTGGAGAACTTAAACTTATTATATTATATTGGTTTATATACTCTAAAAAAGTTTGGGGTCAGTAAGGGGTAATTTTATTTTAAAGAAATTAATACTTTTTATTAAGAACTTAATACTAATTATTCAGCAAGGATGCATTAAATTGGTTAAATTAAATTAAAATTGCTGTTCTTCTTTGCTGCTATTTCTATTCATTATTGATGTAATTCACTATTCATCAAGAATCCTGATAAAAAGTCTATTAGTTTCAACATATCAGCATACTAGAGTGATTTCAGAAGGATCATGTGACACTGAAGACTGGAGTAATGATGCTGAAAATTCTGCTTAGCCATCACAGGAATAAATTACATTTTAAAAATGTTAAAACCGAAAATATATATTTGTTAACAATTTTACTGTTTGTACTTTCTTTTTTTACTAAATAAAAGCAACCTTGTTAAGTTTAAAAGTCTTCTTTTAAAAACATATAAAACCTTGCCTACCCCAACTTTTCTAGATATTTCTATAGATAGATAGATAGATAGATAGATAGATAGATAGATAGATAGATAGATAGATAGATGTGCTGTAGTTGTATGATGAGAATTCCATTTGAAATTCCCATTTTCTTGCAGGCATGCAACTGATATGCTGTGATCTACTTCTACAATATGAAACATGCAAATGCATCAAACACCAGCATATCAGAGTGAAACATGCTTTCTACACTCGGATATGGTACATGTTATGTGACAGGTGCAAAGCAGTTCTCCGTGACAGCTGTTAAAAGCCCAATGACACACTGACAGCATTTCATGGATGTGTGGTCATGTATTAAATATGATGGAAGGGCTGGACGGACGAATGGAGTGATTGGTTTATACATGATTTCCTGCATTTTTCAGAAAATCCCTATTTCACTTTTTCCACCTTGATTAGTAATCTTGAAATGAAATTCAAAGTTTGAGCTGATCTTTCTATTGGAGACAGCAAAACACCATTTCCCAAACATATTTCACTACCCATATAACAATTCAGACAACAGGTGACAGCTAAATGAGAAAAAGATCTGTGCTGAAGACACTTTAGTACACAGACACAGTTTCAAATACTCTGTTGTGCGGCAGACCTCCTATATTCAGCCATTTATGTTTGTTGGGAAATACAATTCCCTTCTTACAAACATCCTACATGGTCAGCTCATCTTCAAAGCAGACATACTACGACAACATACATGTCTTCAAAGCTGATGGCAGCTGGCACACAGAAAAAAACACAGATCACAGCATTACATTTGTGTAGACATGACAGAAATGCTTACTGGAGCACCTGACAGGAGATTATGCAAAGATTGAAAGCTGAGTGAGAAGAGTGCAGTGTTTTACAGGGATGTGATGATGAGTGACAAGAATTCTGGGTGATAGTGCTTAAGGTGGAGATAAGGTTATGCAACAAACACAAATATTTCTTAGCATTTCTTACACAAAGCCAAACCATGTCCTCGGTGCTCTGTGTGCAGAAAGAACGACCATGAATTTCTTCTAAGAAAACACAATAGACTTTCAGGAAGTTGAGATCTAAGACTGTTTCCACTTTCATGCATTGAAAATAGTGCATTTCTATTGTGTTATAACATGTAAAGTGTGCGAATGTACCTTGTATCGTAAGTCTCAGAGAAACGGTCAAACTTATACGTAGGTTTAAAACACAACGGTCCCTCCTCAAACTCCTGCAGAATAGGTTCTTTTTTCTTCATCATGGTCAACTAAGAGCCAGAAATCAGTGGAATAGAATAGAATAGAATAGAATAGAATAGAATAGAATAGAATAGAATAGAATATTAATGCACTTTTTTTACTTTATTGGAATAAAATATATATAATTTATAATCAGCATGCTAAAGAGCCATTGTCTTCATAAGAGTGTGTACAGTATATGTGCTATCTTTGTTTGTGTGTTTGTCTGACCTGATCTCTGTTCCACAGCAGGTTAAATCGGCTATTGTTGACTGAGGAGCGGAGAAAGTGCATCCCATGGTCAGCGATACGAAAGTTCAGATCACCGAACCAGAAAACGAGTCTGATATGCGGGAACAACAGCAATGTGGGAACCATGAAGTATGTGAGAAAGCCTGAACATGAGCAAACTTCATCCAACATACAGTAGCACTCACTTGTGGTCAAGCACTTGTGGTGTGTTGTACATATCGAAGTCTTGTCTGTCAAGTATATATTCAAATTCGTCCATGCGTTGCAGGGCGTAGTTCATATGAGCTGCCAGATGACAGTTCAGAAAACACAGCATGTGACCATAGAATGAGAAACGCACAGACACACCACCTTTATTTCCCTGTGATAATAAATAAAAATGCATTAGTCCAGCTGAAACTTCTTACAGTAAACCCCCGTGTCATACTCACATATTCATACCTCTTCAAGGATAGGTGTTTTATGTTTACCTATTTTTACCTTTTTTTAAGAAATTAATACCTTTATTTAGCTAGAATGCATTAAACTGATCAATATGACGTTGAAGACTATGCTATTATGCCATCACAGGAATATATATATATGTGTGTGAGACTTAAAAAATATTATAAAATGTAAACCTTTGAACAGCAGAATAAATATGTCAGTTTTGCAGGAAAATGCTTTCAATGAAATTAGTGTATAACGGTAAGTGTAAATGTAAAGATGTAAAGGCTATACCATACCCAGTATCCAAACAGGCCTGTGCGGGTGTATGTACTTTGGATGTCTCTGATGAAAGGCAGGTGGACCTGCTTTGCAAACAGTATCAGCAGCAAACCCTGCATCCTCACTGAAGTCACCTGAGGACAGCAAAAATAAAAGCCTTTTTTATATGTCAAAGCTTCAGTGCATTTCTCAAAACAAATGTCACACGCCGCTCTGACCTCCACATCAAAACCGACAGCATCACAGAAAGAGGATTTTAGGAGGTTTCTCTGCAAGAGAGCTATATTAGGCCTTACACAGTGAAAGAAAACAAGAGGAAATGTCTCGGGTTACTTGACTGTAACCCTGTTCCCTGAAAAAGTGGGAACGAGATGCTGCGCTCAATAGCGTTAATGAGAACATTCTTTGTTCGACCGGTTGTGAAGCATGTGTGTCAAACACGCCAAGAATTGGCTTAAATAACCTCGGCAGGTGACGTCACTGATAACGTGCACCTGCAGGTTATAAATAGACGTGAAACGGAAACATCCTCAGGTAACCTCTCTGTCGGAAAAGACGTCCAGACACGTCGACAGTGCGGCATTGAGGTGCAGCATCTCGTTCCCGCTTTTTCAGGGAACAGGGTTACAGTCAAGTAACCCGAGACATTCCCTATCAAAAGCTACTCTCGATGCTGCGCTCAATAGAGCTAATGGGAACGAGAATACCAACGCCGCCGCACTGTAAGTGTCTGGACCCCCAAGGTTGTGTAGTGTGTGCGCACAAACATCGAAGAGGTCTCAGACATGACTCTGGGATGTGGACTCAAGGGCCCAGAGTAGCATCCACATCCAAACTATAGAATCTGACTAATGTGTGCGGAGAGGACCAACCTGCCGCAACACACACTTGCTGCAAGGGCGCACCTCTTGCTCAAGCCATTGAAGATGCAACCCCACTGGTTGAATGGGCACTAACTCCTAGAGGCGAAGTTTGAACACGCGCCTCATAGGCTAGGGCAATAGCAACCTTTACCCAATGTAAAACTGTTTGCCTGGTGGCAGCCGCACCCCTGACTGCGGCCCCCACGGCTTATGAAAAGCTGCTCTGACTTACGCCACTGGCTAGTGCGGTGGGAGTAAATATAGAAGAGCACGTACTGTAAGTGAAGTCTTTCCCGCTCCGGTGTTGTAAATGCCGGAGGACAGAAGTATTTGAAAATGAGTAGTATGGACATCCAAACTATAGAACCTGACAAATGTGTGCGGAGAGGACCAACCTGCCGCATCACACACTTGAGCAGGAGCATCCCTCACCCAATGTGAAACTGTTTGCCTGGAGGCCAGGGGCCAGACGTGAAGGTTCCAGAGCTCAGGCCGGGGATGAAATAATGTCCCCTGTGCCTGAGAGAGAAGATCTCTCCTGACTGGAATCGCCCATGGCGAGCCATCGAGGAGGGATATTAGATCTGAGAACCAAACTCCGGTCGGCCAACGGGGCGCTATCAGTAAGAGGCGAGACCCCTGTTGACGGACCTTGGCCAGGACTCCCGGGAGCAGAGGAATCGGAGGAAAGGCGTAAAGATGCAGTCTGGGCCACGCATGGGCCATAGCGTCCAGACCCAGGGGAGCTGAATGAGTCAGAGAGATGTAGAGAGGACGTTGTGCCATCTCCTGTGAAGCACAGAGGTCCACTTCTGCTACTTAAAATCTTTCCCAGATTTGACTCACTACTTCGGGGTGGAGTTTCCATTTCCCGTGTTTCACAGCTTGTCTGGACAGCAAGTCCGCTCCCACATTCATATGCCCAGGAATGTAAATCACCCTGAGGGACAGGAACTTGTCCTGTGCACAAAGCAGAACCTGGTGTGCTAACTCGTTCGAGCGGCGCGACTGCAGTCCGCCCTGGCGATTTATGTTAGAGACTACAGATGTGTTGTCCACCCGCATTGGGACATGGTAGCCTCTCAACTGCTGGAGGAAGTATTTCAGGGCCAGAAATACAGTCTTCATTGAGGCAAATGATGTGCCAATTCGAGAAGATGACCTCTCCAGATCCCTTGGGCTGGACAGCCAACTAAGGCCGCTCCCCAGCCCATGAGGGAAGCGTATTTCATTAGCATCTTGCGATGACAAGACGGACCTAGAGTGGGACCCAAAGTCAGAAACTGGGGTCTGAACCACATAGATAGGGTACGAAGCCCCTGGCACATATTTGCCTCTGGGGATTGGCCCTTGGATGAAATCCCCTGGCTCTGAGCCACAACTGAAACGATCTCATGTGCAGGAGGCCCAAAGGTATCACCGTGGATGCAGCTGCCATGAGACCTAAAACCTTCTGAAAGTGATGAACAGTGACTTTCTGGCCTAGCTTGATGTTCTTTAAGGTGTTTAGAATGGATTCGACACATGCAGGAGACAGCTGTGCCCGCATTGTGATCGAATCCCATACCACACCCAAATACATTGTCCTCTGAGCAGGAGAGAGAACGCTTTTCTTGGCGTCGAGTCTCAACCCCAGAGATTCGAGATGAGCTAGGACGACATGTTGATGTCGAAGCGCAAGCTCTTGAGACTGGGTCAGATTCAGCCAGTCGTTTATATACATTTTAAATGTGGATGCCCTGGAGTCGTAGAGGAGCCAGAGCTGCATCCATGAATTTTGTGTAAGTGCGGGATAACAAAGCTAGGCCAGATGGAAGAACCTGATACTGATGAGCTTCGCCCCCGAAAGCGAACCTCAGGAACCTCCTGAGTTGTGGCAATATTTCAAAATGAAAATACATGTCCATTAGATCTATGATTGGATGCAGCCCCCCCGTCTTTCTAGGGAATCAAGAAATACCGACTGTAATAGCCTGACTCTCTGTCTGGCAGGGGAACACATTCTATGGCCCCTTTGACCAGCAGAGTCTGTGATTCCTGTGTCAACAGATATGCACATGCTGGTTTCACAGAGGTGGAGACCACGCTGTTGAAACGCAGAGGAAGATGTGCAAACTGAATCCTGTAGCCCTTCAGTACAGTTCTTTCGACTCATGGGGAGATATTTGGCAGTAGCTTCCACGCTGCCAGCTTCTCCGAAAGGGGCACTAGTTTTGACACTTTGTTTGTTGGGGGGGGGGGGGGGGGGGTTAGATGTCTGGTGTCCTGAAACGTGGCAGGAAGCAACAGAGCATATATCATTTCACTGGAGGCCACTGCCCTCCGAAACACCGGTGGTGGCGGAGGTTGTTCAGTGATCTCCTAATGGCACCCTTAGGAGATCACTGAACAACCTCCACCACCACCGGAAGGAGCCTTACAATTCTGATGGAATTTTCCAGGGCCCTCCCTGAGGGGACACACCCTTTGTCCTGGGCACAGCTTAAGGCCCTTGCTTTGGTCGTGATGACCGTACCTTAGTCCAGCTCCATCTGCGGCTGCCAAGTGCTACAAGCTGCTCCCCAGTCTTATGAGGGGGCGCACAACTCGCCACACTCTCTCTCTCTCTACCCCAGAGGAGCTGGATCAGGTGTGGACTGTTTTATTTATTTATTTTTTGACAGCACCGACACTTGAGCACAGTGAGTGAGAAACATATTAAAAGTCTCCTCCTGGCACTCAAATTTTTTTTTTTAGATCAGCCTGATACGCCTGCAGAACCCATGGTGTGCAGGGCAGCACTAGTCTGACCCACAGCATGAAATGCGTTCCATCCAAGTGTAGATGTTGCTACAGTACGTGGCTTGGCAGGGAGTAATTGTTGTCGTATATATATTATATATATTTATTTTATTCATCATCATCATTTCATCATAATTTCTTTATTTATATTTTTATTCATTTTTTATTTAAATGATGTTGCTCCAATAGGGGAGAGATAGTGTCTCTCTCACCTATGAAATCATAATGTACAAAATCTAATTTTAAGGCTTTAATCTGGTCACTGCACTAGTCACCACCTAGTAACTCCTCATGTGCTTATAATCGCGAGAGGAGTGCTAGGAGAGAGCACTCTCAATGTCCATTTCAGCAGAAGCTAGAGCTACAGCAGCCTCTGCCCAATCCGAAGAAGTGCCTGGTCAGCTTCGGAGGTGGGCGCGAGAACCGTCCAATCTTCCAGATCGGAGCGCGATCTTAATGAGCGAGAAGCAGCTCGTTCCTCGTGAGAGCAAAGAGCATAGCGTGGATAGGAAGTGAACTGCGGTGCTTACAACTGCTGCTCTAGAACGCGAAAGCAGCCTTTTTTCTTTTCTTTTTTTTTCAAACAATAAACATGTGATTTCTCTTCATAGATCGGCCATGGAGAGCGAGGCACGCATCTCTTATAGAATCAGCAAGAATAGTAGAACTTTCTTTTTCCCTTTTTTTTTTACTCTCAACATGCTTCCTTTTAAACTAATACTTTCATCAGCGTGACACACACACACAATGCGGTCTCTAAAGACAAAGAAACCTGAGGATGTTTCCGTTTCACGTCTATTTATAACCTGCAGGTGCACGTTATCAGTGACGTCACCTGCCGAGGTTATTTAAGCCAATTCTTGGCGTGTTTGACACATGCTTCACAACCGGTCGAACAAAGAATGTTCTCATTAGCGCTATTGAGCGCAGCAGCGAGAGTAGCTTTTGATAGGGAACATGTTATTTGAGCTTGGAATGGATAAGAGTCCTTGGTACGTCGATGTAAGAAAATAAGGAGATCGGTCTTGGAAATTCCTTAGTTTTTTTGGCAAAGTATAATTCATTTTTTTTTTTTAATCAGAGCTAATTAGTCATGAAAGCCAGAATGGGACGGGCTCACATCAAATCTGTGGTTATGGTAAACAAATGTGCTGGTGTCAAACAATGCCTCTAGTGTTTTCAATGGTCTGCAGCGAACAATGGAGCTTAACAAGCTTAATGAGGAGATGGCTCATCCTGATTTTGTCTCTCTATTCTTTTGTAACAGTTACAACTGCATATAAACATATGTAGGGAAGTTTTTTTTTATTCTCTACCTTGATATATCCCATTGGTGCCAGAGTATCCATGAGAAGGTGACTCCATGAGTCCTCATAAATTAGATCAGAGATATACTGCACTGGAGTGGCATTCACTTCCTGTAGACTAGAGCACAAACACAATGCAAACTTACCAACTGAATAAATTAATTCCGTCTCATACATAGAATATATATTCTGAAAAAATATTTGGTGTAGGATTTACTTTGAAATAATTTTAATTTAGAAAATGCTAGTAAATTTCACAGAAAAAATATATAAAATGAAAAGTAACAACAAGTGATAAGTAATGTGAACTGTTTAAGTAGAAAGAACATGACACACACATATATACTTATTTATATATACACATTTATGTGTGTATATGTATTTTTTTTCACTCAGAAATAAATACAATTTAGTAAATGTCACACACAAAAATAACGAGAAGTACGGTAACAAGTAAAGTAATGTGATTTTTTTTTTTTACTAGAAAGAACATACAGTATGTTTTTAAAAAATGTTATTCAATATTTTCAATATTCAATTTTTATTCAGTAAGGGTACATTAAAATGATCAAAACCATTAATCATTAGAAAATCATTAAAAAAAGATTTTTGTGTACAACATTTATAACAACAAGATCTTTCTTGAGCACCAAATCAGCAAATCATCAATTAGAATGGTTTCTGAAGGATCATGTGACCCTGAAGATAGAAAACAGTTATTTTAAATCTTAATGATGTTTCAAAGTAGGCCTATTATTGTTTTTACTGTATTTTTTACTTTCAAAAACATTTTTAAACTCTTGCCAAACCAAAACTTTTAAAAGGTAGTGTATCAGGTTACATGTTAAATTGACAACCCATTGTTTAGTTTTTTTAGTTTTTTTTATAGCGTAAATCTGCTGATCATGTGATTCAGGTGACGTTAACTCACCCAATCACAAAGAGGTCAACAGCCGGCTGCAAGTCAAGCTGCAGTAATGACCTCACATCAGCTGGTGGCTCTGCTGTGCCAACATTCCATGTGACCATGTGCAGCCTGAACAAGAGTGAATAAACTATGATTTGAATATCTGAGAAAAACATTTGAGAAAATTATAAAATTAAAGATAAAAATGCAAAGAACTTGCTGGCAAACCACCAACAAAATCCACATTTTCTTTCACTTCAACACAAGTCTAAATGACTCGGTACACCTGAAGGACTCTCTGCAGGTGTATTTTCCACAGAGGTAGAAGGCTTCGTCTAGCGTACAGGACACTTCCTCATTTGCCTCATCATCTGAGCTGAGATCCTCCAAGCAGACGAGCAACTGAGCGAGCCTCTGGTGTAGGACCACCCGAGATGAAGAAGACGTCGTGGTGGACGTACTGTCAGAGTGCACACATGGAACATCAAATGTGTCCGACATCTTTTTGCTGTTCTCCCAAAACAACTGATCATCTGAAGCCTGATTCATCCAAGAGATCAGCTGAGGTGAGTAGATTTATTATTTGATTCTCTATTGTATTGGCTTCAGATGTCTACAGTCGTGGCCAAAAGTTTTGAGAATTACATAAATATTGGAAATTGGAAAAGTTGCTGCTTAGGTTTTTATAATAGCAATTTGCATATACTCCAGAATGTTATGAAGAGTGATCAGAAGAATTGCATAGTTCTTCTTTGCCATGAAAATTAACTTAATCCCAAAAAAACCTTTCCACTGCATTTCATTGCTGTCATTAAAGAGATAATTTCAGTAATCGTCTTGTTAACTCAGGTGAGAATGTTGACGAGCACAAGGCTGGAGATCATTATGTCAGGCTGATGGGTTAGAATGGCAGACTTGACATGTTAAAATGAGGGTGATGCTTGAAATCATTGTTCTTCCATTGTTAACCATGGTGACCTGCAAAGAAACGCGTGCAGCCATCATTGCGTTGCATAAAAATGGCTTCACAGGCAAAGATATTGTGGCTACTAAGATTGCACCTAAATCAACAATTTATAGGATCATCAAGAACTTCAAGGAAAGAGGTTCAATTCTTGTAAAGAAGGCTTCAGGGTGTCCAAGAAAGTCCAGCAAGCGCCAGGATAGTCTCCTAAAGAGGATTCAGCTGCGGGATCGGAGTGCCACCAGTGCAGAGCTTGCTCAGGAATGGCAGCAGGCAGGTGTGAGCGCATCTGCACGCACAGTGAGGCGAAGACTTTTGGAAGATGGCCTGGTGTCAAGAAGGGCAGCAAAGAAGCCAGTTCTCTCCAAAAAAAAACATCAGGGACAGATTGATCTTCTGCAGAGAGTATAGTGAATGGACTGCTGAGGACTGGGGCAAAGTCATATTCTCCGGTGAAGCCCCTTTCCGATTGTTTGGGGCATCTGGAAAAAGGCTTGTCCGGAGAAGAAAAGGTGAGCGCTACCATCAGTCCCATGTCATGCCAACAGTAAAGCATCCTGACACCATTCATGTGTGGGGTTGCTTCTCATCCAAAGGAGTGGGCTCACTCACAATTCTGCCCAAAAACACAGCCATGAATAAAGAATGGTACCAAAACACCCTCCAACAGCTACTTCTTCCAACAATCCAACAACAGTTTGGTGAAGAACAATGCATTTTCCAGCACGATGGAGCACCGTGCCATAAGGCAAAAGTGATAACTAAGTGGCTCGGGGACCAGAATGTTGAAATTTTGGGTCCATGGCCTGGAAACTCCCCAGATCTTAATCCCATTGAGAACTTGCGGTCAATCCTCAAGAGGCGGGTGGACAAACAAAAACCCACTAATTCTGACAAACTCCAAGAAGGGATTATGAAAGAATGGGTTGCTATCAGTCAGTATTTGGCCCAGAAGTTGATTGAGAGCATGCCCAGTCGAATTGCAGAGGTCCTGAAAAAGAAGGGCCAACACTGCAAATACTGACTCTTTGCATAAATGTCATGTAATTGTCGATAAAAGCCTTTGAAACATATGAAGTGCTTGTAATTATATTTCAGTACATCACAGAAACAACTGAAACAAAGATCTAAAAGCAGTTTAGCAGCAAACTTTTTGAAAACTTATATTTATGTAATTTTCAAAACTTTTGGCCATGACTGTAGGTGTCCAAGAGCTGGTTTAGGTTCAGCAGAGGCAGATATTCCAGGTTTTGTTCAAGGCACGCCTACATGCTCCAAGACTCATATTTCTCAGATCTACTCAGAAACAGAAGTTTATCATTCCCTTTTTGTTGATCTACATGTTCTCATTGCATCTTGTTGCCTGAATGGATGTGTGAGTAAAAGCATGTGTTAAGGAGATTATGAAGTGTAATCTGGAGCAGTACAGAGCCATGTGAATGATGCCGGAAATACAAAATGCAAAAATCACTATCAGCCCTGATCTCCAAATCACTGCATGTATTGTTGCAGGTCTTGAGCGACACAAGTAAATGTTGGCCGATGTTAATCTGCTTTATGTAAGAACTGGCCTCAACACTTTGAATATTTCTTGGACTCGAAAATCAATCAATCAATAAGGTCAATCATTTTTTAAAGATGTGAGAGCATATGCCAAACTTTGAAAACAAACTTGCATTAAGTTAACTCTAAAAGAGAGTACAATTTTACTACCTTGAAGGCAAATGCAACTATATCGGAGTTGAATTAACCTCCTATTTTTAAATTAAACTACAATGTGGGAGGTTGCATTCCATTGAACAGAGTTATCAACTGTGGTTCCCTTTCGAGAGTACTCTCGTACTGCGTAAGCTAGCTTACGCTATGGGAAAAGGTCCCCTTTTCTCGAGAATATGAAGCCAAAAATTATCCTTCATTTTTAAATAATGTAAAACGCAGTGCTGCAGCACAGCAGACCTAAGCGAAGCGGCTCGCGCGCTTATTGGCTGTGCTGTGGCAACTGCAGCAACCTATGGTGAGGCGGCGGAGAGGAACGAACCAATGGGGGCGCTTCGCGCCCATTGGACGTCAGAGCGTGCCAAAATAGGCGTGGCTGGAACTATATAAGCCACCGCTTCGCCATAGGGATCAGATTTCATCTCCTTCAGCGATCTCACCTGCACTTCGCTGTCTTCTCCGGAGAAGCCTCTACACGCCGTCGAAAAGCCTCTCAGCGGGATAGCACTGCAACGCAGATCTGAGGACGTCGGCTCGTGCTTCATCTCGACGCCGCCTTCAGCACTCGCTTCCTGCTGCGCCATCCGGCGTGACTATATCCTTTATAAAGCTAGTGTGTTTGCCGCTGCATCACACTTTTTTCTCCAAAATTCGAGGCGTTGTTTCAAATGCCTCGGGCCTGCGCTTCCTGCCGAGGCCCTCTGCCCAGCGAGGACCGCCACATCCTCTGTGTCTCCTGCCTGGGCCGCGAGCATGCTGAAAACGCACTCTCCAAGGGCGGCTGCCCTGAGTGCGACAACATGGCTATATCGACCCTGCGGGCTCGATTAGCTCAAACCAGCCACGATGCTCCACCCGCTCCGCCTCTTCTCTCTCAAGTGCCGCGTAAGAAACGCCGCGATCAGAGAATGCCTGAGCACACTGCTACACGCGAGCTCACGCCGGAACACTCCCCGCGTGCCTCGCCCGCTCTCTCTCCTTCGCCTGTCCTCTTCGTGGACGAGCAGCGCCAGTCTCTGCTCACCAGCGCCCCCTTCTCCTTCGGAGCGCCTGAGGCGGAAGAGGACAGACACGACAGCCTTTCTCTCGCCGCGTCCAGTAGTGAGGAATGGTCGGGCTCCATTGCGGACCCCCCCCCCTCTACAGCCCCCAGCTGCACCGGACAACGCGCTGATATCGACGCGGAGCTTACTCGCGTGCTTACAAGGGCTGTCAGCGACCTTCAGCTCGACTGGTCTCCTCCAGACGAGCCTGCTAAAAGCAGGCTGGACGAATGGTTCTTGCAGGGGCGCCCTTCGGCCCCTCCGCAAAGAAACGCCCCCTTCTTCCCGGAAGTTCACGATGAACTCACGAAGTCGTGGAAAGCCCCATTCTCCGCACACTTGAAAACTTCTGTCTCGTCAGCGCTCTCCTCTGTCGACGGTGCCCGAGACCAGGGTTACGAGAGCCTCCCCCCTCTCGAGGAGGCAATTGCTGCACACCTCTGCCCGCCCTCAGCCGCAGGATGGCGGTCGAAGCCTGTGCATCCATCCAAACCGTGCCGCACCACCTCAGCTCTCGCTGGCCGAGCATACACCTCCGCTGGTCAAGCTGCTTCGGCTCTACACACCATGGCTGTGCTGCAGGTTTTTCAGGCCAGACTTCTCCGTAACCTGGACGAGTCTGCCCCAGATACCTATGACTTTAAAGATCTCCGCAGCGCTACTGATCTAGCCCTGCGTGCGACAAAGACCACAGCACAAGCGATCGGCCGAAGCATGGCAAGCCTCGCTGTTTTAGAGCGACACCTCTGGCTCACGCTCACGGAGATGAAAGACGCCGACAAATCCGCCTTTCTTGACTCTCCTATCTCGCCTTCCGGCCTCTTTGGCCAGTCGGTTAATGGTTTCGCTGAACGCTTCACAGAGGCTCAGAAGACGTCACAAGCAATGAGACACTTCCTGCCGAAACGCTCTAGCTCTGCTGCGGGACGCCGTAGAAATGCGCCGCCCCCTCAGACCTCGAAGCCATCGCAGCCAGACTTACAGTCTCGCCCAGCGACCAAAACCCAGCACCGCTCTCGCTCTACGAGCCGCAAACCGCCAGAGAGACGGGGACCTCGGCCCAGGATTGTGCTGAACCTCGAGCCTCCGAAGCCCTCCTGACCTTCGTGCTGAAAAGACCGTGGTTAAGTCCCGCTGCGGCCGGACCACCACACAAGAAACCTCACATACTTCCTCCAATCCCCTCACTAAAGGCGGTTGGAGATGTCTATACTGCAGTAAACGAGCCTGTTACAATGCACGCACGCCTGCACACAAACGCTGTTTTCACGGCGACCTCAATAAAGCACAAAAAGAGCTTTTTCTATGTAGGCAGTGTGCCCACTACACAGTACGCACCCCTACATGTATACACACTCCCCCAAGTGTCACAAAAACACACTCGGGTCCCCTTTCATGCCCACCTTCTTGCTCGCGCCGGAGGTGCTCTAAATGTAGCGCGCGTGCCCACTTCTCAGTGCGCAACCCTACAAATAAGCGCTGTCACCACAGTGTCCCAAGCACAGCATACTCGAGCTACTGGTCCCCTCATAACAGGCGGCCAGTGCCCGAAGCACATTCAACCCATAGCCGCACGAGCCGCTGCATGGCAGGCCATCCCCGGCATATCAAATTGGGTTTTGAATATAATAAAACGAGGTTACTCGCTCCAGTTCGCTCGCAGACCGCCGCGCTTTCGCGCCGTGGTCGAAACGAAAGTGAAAAGCGAAATGACACACGTCCTTCGCGCCGAACTGATAAACCTTCTTGCAAAAGGGGCGATAGAAACTGTCCCCCCTGCGCAGCGCGAGTCAGGCTTTTACAGCCGCTACTTCCTCGTACCAAAAAAGGATGGCGGTCTCAGACCCATCCTAGATCTCAGACGTTTGAACAAAGCGCTTATGGCGCGATCGTTCAAAATGTTAACTACCAAACAAATACTCGCGCAAATTCGCCCGAGGGATTGGTTTTTCTCAGTGGATCTGAAAGACGCTTACTTTCACATTCAAATAGCACCTCATCACAGGCCATTCTTGAGATTCGCCTTCGAGGGGCAGACTTATCAGTACATGGTTCTTCCATTCGGCCTCTCCGTAGCGCCCCGTACGTTTACACGGTGCATGGATGCCGCTCTCGCACCCCTGAGAATGCGGGGAGTGCGAGTATTGAACTACCTCGACGACTGGCTAGTTTTAGCCCATTCCGAGGAACTACTGACGACACACAGATCCTGGATCCTCAGCCATTTAGAATGCCTGGGTCTCACGATCAACACTGTCAAGAGCGCTCTGTCTCCCAGCCAGAGGATTTCCTTTTTGGGGATAGACATAGACTCTGTGACGTGTACAGCGCGTCTGACGTCACAGCGCGCTCTCACTATTCAGCATCTAGCCGTGTCGTTCAAAGCCGGGTCTCTTTACCCGCTCAAACGATTTCAAGAAATGCTAGGTCTGATGGCATCAGCCTCTGCGGTTCTCAAACTGGGCCTGCTGCGCATGCGCCGACTACAACGCTGGCTGAGAGACCGTGTTCCAGCGCGCGCCTGGATTTCCGGCCGCACGCGCATCAAGGTGACCCACGGCTGCATCACAGCTCTGGCCCCTTGGAAAATAGCCAACTGGTATCAGTTAGGCGTAAGCACGGGCGCTGTCTCGAAATGGAAAGTAGTCTCGACAGATGCATCCAACCTCGGTTGGGGCGCCCTGTACAAGGGCAGGTCTGCCTCCGGCCTCTGGTCGAGCCCGGAGCGACTGTTACACATAAACTGTCTGGAGATGATAGCGGTCGAACTATCCCTGAAAGCTTTCCTCCCATTTTTAAAGGGCCACCACATTCTGGTCAGATCAGACAGCATGTCAGTGGTGGCCTTCATTTTTAAATAATGTAAAACGCAGTGCTGCAGCACAGCAGACCTAAGCGAAGCGGCTCGCGCGCTTATTGGCTGTGCTGTGGCAACTGCAGCAACCTATGGTGAGGCGGCGGAGAGGAACGAACCAATGGGGGCGCTTCGCGCCCATTGGACGTCAGAGCGTGCCAAAATAGGCGTGGCTGGAACTATATAAGCCACCGCTTCGCCATAGGGATCAGATTTCATCTCCTTCAGCGATCTCACCTGCACTTCGCTGTCTTCTCCGGAGAAGACAGCGAGCCAGAGGTGTCTCGCAGACACCTCTGGCTCACGCTCACGGAGATGAAAGACGCCGACAAATCCGCCTTTCTTGACTCTCCTATCTCGCCTTCCGGCCTCTTTGGCCAGTCGGTTAATGGTTTCGCTGAACGCTTCACAGAGGCTCAGAAGACGTCACAAGCAATGAGACACTTCCTGCCGAAACGCTCTAGCTCTGCTGCGGGACGCCGTAGAAATGCGCCGCCCCCTCAGACCTCGAAGCCATCGCAGCCAGACTTACAGTCTCGCCCAGCGACCAAAACCCAGCACCGCTCTCGCTCTACGAGCCGCAAACCGCCAGAGAGACGGGGACCTCGGCCCAGGATTGTGCTGAACCTCGAGCCTCCGAAGCCCTCCTGACCTTCGTGCTGAAAAGACCGTGGTTAAGTCCCGCTGCGGCCGGACCACCACACAAGAAACCTCACATACTTCCTCCAATCCCCTCACTAAAGGCGGTTGGAGATGTCTATACTGCAGTAAACGAGCCTGTTACAATGCACGCACGCCTGCACACAAACGCTGTTTTCACGGCGACCTCAATAAAGCACAAAAAGAGCTTTTTCTATGTAGGCAGTGTGCCCACTACACAGTACGCACCCCTACATGTATACACACTCCCCCAAGTGTCACAAAAACACACTCGGGTCCCCTTTCATGCCCACCTTCTTGCTCGCGCCGGAGGTGCTCTAAATGTAGCGCGCGTGCCCACTTCTCAGTGCGCAACCCTACAAATAAGCGCTGTCACCACAGTGTCCCAAGCACAGCATACTCGAGCTACAGGTCCCCTCATAACAGGCGGCCAGTGCCCGAAGCACATTCAACCCATAGCCGCACGAGCCGCTGCATGGCAGGCCATCCCCGGCATATCAAATTGGGTTTTGAATATAATAAAACGAGGTTACTCGCTCCAGTTCGCTCGCAGACCGCCGCGCTTTCGCGCCGTGGTCGAAACGAAAGTGAAAAGCGAAATGACACACGTCCTTCGCGCCGAACTGATAAACCTTCTTGCAAAAGGGGCGATAGAAACTGTCCCCCCTGCGCAGCGCGAGTCAGGCTTTTACAGCCGCTACTTCCTCGTACCAAAAAAGGATGGCGGTCTCAGACCCATCCTAGATCTCAGACGTTTGAACAAAGCGCTTATGGTGCGATCGTTCAAAATGTTAACTACCAAACAAATACTCGCGCAAATTCGCCCGAGGGATTGGTTTTTCTCAGTGGATCTGAAAGACGCTTACTTTCACATTCAAATAGCACCTCATCACAGGCCATTCTTGAGATTCGCCTTCGAGGGGCAGACTTATCAGTACATGGTTCTTCCATTCGGCCTCTCCGTAGCGCCCCGTACGTTTACACGGTGCATGGATGCCGCTCTCGCACCCCTGAGAATGCGGGGAGTGCGAGTATTGAACTACCTCGACGACTGGCTAGTTTTAGCCCATTCCGAGGAACTACTGACGACACACAGATCCTGGATCCTCAGCCATTTAGAATGCCTGGGTCTCACGATCAACACTGTCAAGAGCGCTCTGTCTCCCAGCCAGAGGATTTCCTTTTTGGGGATAGACATAGACTCTGTGACGTGTACAGCGCGTCTGACGTCACAGCGCGCTCTCACTATTCAGCATCTAGCCGTGTCGTTCAAAGCCGGGTCTCTTTACCCGCTCAAACGATTTCAAGAAATGCTAGGTCTGATGGCATCAGCCTCTGCGGTTCTCAAACTGGGCCTGCTGCGCATGCGCCGACTACAACGCTGGCTGAGAGACCGTGTTCCAGCGCGCGCCTGGATTTCCGGCCGCACGCGCATCAAGGTGACCCACGGCTGCATCACAGCTCTGGCCCCTTGGAAAATAGCCAACTGGTATCAGTTAGGCGTAAGCACGGGCGCTGTCTCGAAATGGAAAGTAGTCTCGACAGATGCATCCAACCTCGGTTGGGGCGCCCTGTACAAGGGCAGGTCTGCCTCCGGCCTCTGGTCGAGCCCGGAGCGACTGTTACACATAAACTGTCTGGAGATGATAGCGGTCGAACTATCCCTGAAAGCTTTCCTCCCATTTTTAAAGGGCCACCACATTCTGGTCAGATCAGACAGCATGTCAGTGGTGGCCTACATAAATCGCCAGGGTGGTGTCAGGTCAAAAACCTTGCACACCCTGACCGAACGTCTTCTGACATGGGCACATTACAATCTGCGCTCGCTAAAGGCAGCGCATGTACCTGGCATCCTGAACCGGGGCCCGGACATGCTTTCCAGGGCGAATGTTCCCCCTGGGGAGTGGTCTCTTCACCCACAAACGGTTCAGTTGATGTGGAGCATCTTCGGCAGGGCAGAGGTCGACCTCTTCGCCTCAGAAGACAACGCTCATTGCCCAATATATTTTTCAAAGAGCAGGGACGCGCTGGCCCTCGATTGGCCCAGTTCTCCACCTGGTGCGGGACACGGAACCTAGACCCTCACTTATGTGACGTGACGGAGATACTCTCCTTCCTACAGGAGCGTTTAGATGCGGGCAGATCCCCGTCTACGCTCAAAGTGTATGTGGCAGCCATTGCAGCTTCTCATGCTCCGGTGGCCGGCCTATCACTGGGAAAAAACGAACTGGTCATTCGTTTCCTTAAGGGAGCTCGTCGGATGAACCCTCCCCGACCCCCTTCAATCCCTTCCTGGGACCTGTCTACGGTCCTAGAGGCCTTAAAGGGCCCCCCTTTTGAACCGCTTCAGTCTGTCGATATGAAGCTTCTTTCGTTCAAAACCGCTTTTCTACTGGCTCTGGCCTCAGTCAAGCGAGTGGGGGATTTACATGCGCTATCTGTAAGCGCTGACTGTCTCGAGTTTGGGCCTAATGACTCCAGAGTCATTCTCAGACCAAGACACGGCTATGTCCCCAAGGTGCTCTCAACACCGTTCAGAGCACAGGTCATCTCGCTGTCAGCCCTTTCCTCGCAAAGCGACGAAAGCAACGCGAGCTTCATCTGCCCCGTCAGGGCTCTCAAAACCTATATTGCGCGCTCCGCCTCATTCAGGAGGTCGGACCAGCTCTTCATATGCTTTGGTGGGCGCACCCGAGGTCTCGCCACCACGAAGCAGAGCCTATCGCGATGGATAGTAGACACTATCTCGCTGGCTTACAAATCTAAAGGCCTTCACTGCCCGTTCGGCATCAGAGTCCATTCCACCCGAGGTATGGCCTCGTCATGGGCGTGGTCCTGCGGGATACCACTGGATGATATCTGTGCGGCGGCAGGCTGGGCCTCTCTGTCCACATTTATTAGATTCTATAATCTGCAAGTCCCTGCCCTGCAGGCCAGGGTACTTTCTATATAGACGTGCTAAGCCTTATCACGTCCCCCTTTTTTCGTTCCCTATATAAAGCTCACTAAGGTTGGCTGTTGGGACTGGGATTTCTCCTGCTATAAAGCCCCGGGCTCTCGCCTCGGGCTGTGACAGGTCGAAGTTCCCGAGCACGCACGGCGTTTTACATTGTGTTCCCATAGCGTAAGCTAGCTTACGCAGTACGAGAGTACTCTCGAAAGGGAACGTACTCGGTTACTAACGTAACCTCGGTTCCCTGAGATGAGGGAACGAGTACTGCGTAACCTGCCATGCTATGTGCTCGGACCGGGTGATCGCTTCGGTCGATTTAAAACCTGATCCCTATGGCGAAGCGGTGGCTTATATAGTTCCAGCCACGCCTATTTTGGCGCGCTCTGACGTCCAATGGGCGCGAAGCGCCCCCATTGGTTCGTTCCTCTCCGCCGCCTCACCATAGGTTGCTGCAGTTGCCACAGCACAGCCAATAAGCGCGCGAGCCGCTTCGCTCAGGTCTGCTGTGCTGCAGCACTGCGTTTTACATTATTTAAAAATTAAGGATAATTTTTGGCTTCAAATTCTCGAGAAAAGGGGACCTTTTCCCATAGCGTAAGCTAGCTTACGCAGTACTCGTTCCCTCATCTCAGGGAACCGAGGTTACGTTAGTAACCGAGTACGTTCTCTGTCATAGCAAAATAAACAGATTCTTAATCATAGTATTAATGTTTATGTTATTTAGAATTGTTTAAATATATTTATTAACAAATTACTTTAATTTTAAGTAAAATGTTTCATTATAAAACTAAATATTTGTAAAAGTCTGTTCAGTGTTCATTTACCAACATTTGTATTTTTTTGCCAATTTGTGCTACTTTTTTCTTTTAATTCAGAAAATGTTTACTAATTAAACAAAAACTAATAAATAAGTCTAAAATAACAATAATTCTGAAATGCAGGATAACTATCTTTCCATCCTGTTGCTAAATAATACAGTCACATGCAAATTCTTAGAAAGCATTCAGCAGTAGAGAGAAAGAAAAAGAGCAGGTGCATAAAGACAGGCAGCTGGTCTTGTGACAAATTGTACAACTTTTAAGAGAAACGCAAACATTCACAATTTGGTTACCGTGCAAGAAGAAACTCAGTAATGCTGGACAATAAACCAAACTGAACACATGGAACGCCTTTCACTTCTCAAATCTCAGTTCTCTGAGTCCTATTTCTTTCACCACACTCTTGTCATTCTTGTTATTTTGAAGTGAAGAGGGGTTCCTTTCAGTGATTTAGCATGTTACCTGAAAGCCTGATGTCCATCCCTGGATCCAACATTTTGTGCGCTCATACTCAGACCTGTGCACACAAACATCATGTCAACAAGCATGCATGGTAATTCAAACATTAATCTAATCTAAAAGAGTTAATCCTATCTCGTTTTGATCTGAAAAGCTTTTTAAAATGATGAAATAAAATAAAACGCTCTGTTGCTATGGATACGGGCGAAAGTGACTTGTGTTCACAATGTATAGTGCTCTGACTAGCTATAACTTTTCTGTTGTTTGATACTAAAAATACTTTTGTTTTGACTTAAATACTTGTTCAAGACGGGGTTGTAAATGTATAAACGTTTTTCCAAAAAGCATAACAGTCTAATCTAATTTATCCTTTGTTTTATGTAACGAGTGCTGTTTGTGACAGCGTTCAAAAATGAAAAAAAAAACAGCCATCGAATAAACTTCAAATATTTAGAGATGTTCAGGTTAAAACATTACCAAACTAAACTAAGCTCCTCTAAAGCTACCGTAACGAAAGCAAAATTAAATGTATTCTACTGCATAATTGACTTATCTAATCAAAGTCCTTACTAAATCTGAAGAATAGCCTAAGACAAGCTAAATAAACTCAGTCACAAGAAAAAATCTTACCTTTCAGTCTTGGTGATGTGGAGATTTTGCAGGTGTCTTGAATATCTACTCCGTACTTACCAGGTATGGCAGTGAGAGAGTTTGGGGTTTGTGTTTACACCCCTTTACTTCCTCAATGTCCGGCAAATCCTCAGAAACCTCTTAAAGCCGCAGTAGGCTACTTTATTGTTTCATCACATAAACGCCTGAAAGCTTTAGCTCAGTTATGAAAGACTTGACTGTGTCTAAACGATTTGTTATATGTCGCAAACCATTTTGATTAGGGCAAGAAACTGAGTTCTCTACATTTAAAGACTTGATTTTTAAACTTGTTTCTGGTCACTATATCATTATGGCAATAATGTGGTTTATGCAGATGCAGTGATTTTAGTAAAGGACACATAAGGTCTTTTTGTTAGAGTAAAGAGTAATCTTGACTATTTCTTTGCCGTAAACATGCCAGCCTATTATAGCTGATCTAAAAGAGGACCTCTAGGACCAGAGATTAAGGCTAAAATTCACCCATGGTATTGCTTTCTTTAATCAGATCAATTCAAATCAATTTACCTTACCCTTATATATATATATATATATATATATATATATATATATATATATATATATATATATATAATTGCTACGGAATTAATAAATATATATAATTGCTACTGAATTAATAAATACATGTAATAAACAATTAAACACGTCACATACAACTGCAAATGAAAATGAAATCCAAATGTCTGAATCAAACACATGCCCCTTTCTGAAGGCCTTATAAGAAGGGGTTAGTTTAATCTGGCTTCATCTCTTCAAATCCTGATTAGGATGAAAGTTTCATTTAATGAAGGGGGGGAGCTGGGGGTTGCAGTGATCCTTTTACTTGATTATTTATGCTTGTTTATGTGTGTTTGTCCTGTGTGGGGTTGAATTGGTTAGCTTTAAGTAAGGACATGTTTACTGTGGAAATTAGATTAAGAAATGGGTTTTATTTGCATAATAAAGAGAGAACAATAAATGGAGAAAAGGAGAGGTCTAAAAATGTCGCATGCCAGACTCAAACATATTTCATTGTCATGAGCACCATAATCAACATGTCAGTGTTGCCCTCTAGAGGAATAACTCTGATGTTAAAGTCATAGTTCACCCAAAAATGAAAATTCTATCATTAATTACTCACACTCATGTCATTTCAAACAAGCAAGATCTGCGTTCATCTTCAGAACACAAACTAAGATATTTCTGATGAAATCCAAGAGCTTTTTGACCCTGCATACAGGTGCAGCTCAAAAAATTATAATATCATGGAAAAGGTCTTTATTTTTTGTCATTTAATTAAAAAAGCTAACTTTCTTATATTCTAGATTCATTGCACACAAACTGAAATATTTCAAGAGTTTTTTTTGTTTGTTTGTTTGTTTTAATTCTGATGGTTACAACATACAGCTTAGGAAAATAAAAAATCCAGTATCTCAAAAATGTCTCATTTTGAGCTTGATTAGTTTGATTAATTTTGAGTGTAAATAATGTGTACCTCTTGGGCTTGTTTAGAACATGCAACCACAATTATGGGAAAGACCACTGACTTGACAGTTGTCCAGAAGACAATCATCAACACCCTCCACAATAAGGAGGGTAAGCCACAGAAGGTCATTACTGAAAGAGCTGGCTGTTCACAGAGTGTTGTATCAAAATATATTCATAGAAAGTTGACTGGAAGGAAAAAGTGTGGTAGGAAAAGGTGCACAAGCAACAGGGATGACCACAGCCTTGGAAACATTGTCAGGAAAAGCCGATTCAAGAACTTGGGAGAGCTTCACAAGGAGTGGATCAAGTCAGTGCATCAAGTCACCACTCTCAGACGTCTTCAGGAAAAGAACTACCAACCCACTTCTGAAAGCATCTTTCCTGGGCTAAGGAGAAAAAGAACTGGATTGTTGCTGTGTTCCAAAGTCCTCTTTTCAGATGGAAGTAAATTTAGCATTTAGTTTGAAAATCAAGGTCTGGAGGCACAGAATCCAAAGTCCAGTGTGAAGTTTCTGAAGTCAGTGATGATTTGGGTTCTGTGACGTTGGTCCATTGTGTTTTGTCAAGTTCAAAGTCAATGCAGCCATCTACCAGGAAATTTTGGAGCACTTTATGCTTCCATCTGCTGACAAGCTTTATGGAGATACTGATTTCATTTTGCAGCAAGACTTAAGCACCTGCTCACATTGCTAAAACCAGTTCTAAGTGGTTTGATGACCATGACATTACTGTGCTTGATATTTACTCACCTGACCTGAACCTCACAGAGAATCTACAGGGTATTGTGAAGAGTAAGATAAGTAACATTTGAAAAAAAACAAAGAGGAACTGAAGGCCACTACCAAAGCAACCTGGGCTTCAATAACGCCTCAGCAGTGCGATCTCCATGCCACACTGCATTAAAACAGTAATTCATGCAAAAGGAGCCCCAACCAATACCATTGAGTGCATAATTAAACCTGCTTTGGAGATCTTGAACATTACTGTCTTGTAAATCTTTTTTTGATTGATCTTTGAGAAAATATAAAACATTTATGAGATACTGAATTTCTAATTTTCCTAAGCTGTAAGTCATAACCATAAGAATTGAAACAAAAAACCAACAAATATTTCAGTTTGTGTGCAATGAATCTAGAATATAAGAAATGTAGCTTTTTAATTAAATTACAAAAAATGAAGAACTTTTCCATGATATTCGAATTATTTTAGATGCAGCTGTAGACAGCAACACAATTACCACGATCAAGGCCCAGAAACGTAGTAAGGACATCGTTATAATAGTTCATGTAACATCAGTGGTCCTGATTTTATGAAATGATGAAAATACTTTTTGTGCATGAAGAAAACCAAAATAAGGACTTTAATCTACAATTTAGTTACTTTCGTGCCAGTCTTCGGTGTGTGTTGATGACAGTAAAGGTTTTTTTTTTTTCATAACATTAAGGTTGATCCACTGATGTCACATGGACTATTTTAACGATGTCCTTGAATGTGTCAGTTACGTTGTTGTCTATGGAGGGTTCTCGTATTTCATCAAAAATATCTTAATTCGTGTTCCGAAGATGAACGAAGGTCTTGCGGGTTTGAAACAACATGAGGGCAAGTAACTATCCCTTTACAACTGAAAAATGTGTTTGATCATAAAAGAAAATGGAGTACAAATTACTGAAAAAACAATACTGAATAAGTATTTTTAGAACTTAAAGATTTAAAACACTACTTTTTAAAAGTTTATTTATTTTTTCACATCTCCAATGTAGTTTTATTGGAAGATAAGATGACAAAAGGCACAAATTCACAGTAAAAGAAAGAAAAAAAAAACCATGACATGACCGGTTGGGGTGAAACAAATTCATAAAACCTTTTTTTATGTATTTCTAGAATCATTGGGTTTTAATTTTGACAACAAATCATGAAATCTAACAACACCATATCTATGAGAAAGTCCTGTTTACCATGATCTGTCTCACATAATGGTAACACAAACTGTGGATGATGAGTTCATGTGTATAGTTCCCTTTTATAAGCCACCTGTCTGTCATTCAAACACCAGCTTGGACAAGTTTCAATCGAGTCTCCTGAGAGAAGAATGGCAACCTAGTCCAAAACCCCCTGAAAGGGTCTTTTTCTCAAGTTCAAAGGTCATGGCTTCGTTCACAGTGTAAGCTTTGAAAGGAATTTAAAAGTGAGAGATTTCTATGGCTCACAGCAAAAATACAACAACAATCGATGAATGAAAACATATTTAGACACCATCCTGCCAAAGAGGAGCGGCCAGGGATGAGGGGCGGGGCCAGTGACAGAGATGGGCGGAGTTATCTGAAGGTTCCCTTATGGATTGTTCAAATCAATAGTTCAAATCTAGTTTATATTTCGTAAACCACCATTATCCACCACCATCCGGTCACTTTTCCCCACAGATAAAACCCAGCCATTACTAAACCACTAGATATAATTACTCTGGTTGGGTTGATGGAAGGCTTTATGCTGATAGCCTGGCAGGATAGTCTGAGCTATATTTATATAGTTATATATATATATTTATGTGTTCATCTACATATATTTATATACTATATACAATTCAATACATACATCCATACATCACTTTGATTAGACTCAGGACCAACACAATTCTGGTGTAACGATGGTTGTATTATGATGGTATAGATGTTTTACCACGCGCAATCTACACCATAAAACTTGCATTCATCTCTTAAGAATTCAATGGAATTGCTACGAATTTCAAAGAATTCGATGTAATTCTACAAGAATAATTTAACTCTCGGCAGAGTGAATTTAGGTGTGCATTAATGGGTCCTGAGCATTGGCGTAAAGAAACACAAGGGTGTAAACCTCCATTGTAATTACATGTCGAATGTCCCTCACGCGAAAACAAGAAACACTGAGAACTTCAGACGAACATACATCCATACACACATCACTTTACTAAGAAAAGACTGATTTAAAAACCCATACTCCATCCATTTCACCTTCCTTACCCGATTCCAAATCAATAAAACTAGGAGCGTTTGGAAGTGAGAATATATTTGTATTAAAGTACTAATGACGCAACATTGGGAGAGGGAATGGATTATACACTTATAAAGTCACTATCTCACATCATGTTGATTGGAAGGTTTTTTCAAAGGAGGTATTATTGCTAATATCTGGATAAATGTGTCTTTATCCTCAAGACATGTTATAAAAGGGGAAGTACGATAATTGATCCTGAAAATGGAAAGGAGGTGAGATGAAAATAATTATACATTTATAAAATATGTGCATAACGTAAAATATCCTCCTTGAGCACCTAATCTGGTAGCGACAAAATAGTCAGGAAAAAAAAAAACTTTTCTATATTAGTAATATACCTTTTATGAAGAGACTAAAAAAGGTTTAGTGTCGCCTCTTCAAGTTCTTTCAAAGACAGTCAGTCAGTTGCTGACTAAAGAAAAGGGAGGGGCCTGATCTTGTAAACCAATCAAAAACAACCAAGGGAGGGCGAGCTACAGCTACTGTACACCTGTCTTTTTTATAAAAAGAAATAATAATAATAACTTGACTAAAATAGCACACACAAGGAAACTGGAATAAATGTCAATGAAACCATTCATATTGACTGATTAACAAACAAGAATACTTTTAACTTCAGCTTATTTCAAGCATGTGATACTGTTCGATCAGCTGATTATAATAAACTGTGTTTTGCATTTAAATATGAACTGTACTTGCAGTCCATAATCCATGTTACAAATAAATTAATGGCCAGGATGACACGACTGTGATTGTACAGTACTACACTATAAAGACACACTTACACCTTGGATCAGCTGGTAAATAGGTTAAAAAATGGTTAAAATTAAATTAAAACAAATCACTACAGATTGAAGCAAAACAAGGAAAACTGGCTTGGTCCACAAAAAAAAAAAAAAGAGAATAATTACTTAACCCTGTTTATACATCTGTCACAATAATTCCACTGCCAGTAGATATTCTGAATATATATATATATATATATATATATATACACACACACACACACACACAAATATCATCTGCTTTACATTAAACTCATCTTAAAACACAATTCTGCCGAGCTCCACTTATTAAGGTAATGATCTGACATCATAAATGACGAACTGCTGATCGTCCCTGTATTTGTTTAAATAGGTAGACTTCATAAACTGGGCATGATATTAGAACTGGAATAATAGCTTATTTAACTAGTCAGTGTGCTCCACTGTCAGACTGAAAGGAGGATATGAAGGTTGCTCAGGACAAACTGCACCAAAAGAGCTGGATGAAGGACTTCGATTACGATTAAAAAGACATGTTGCTTTGATTTGATTGAGGGGAGTGATGCTGCCGGTCTCCAGTAGTTCAGGTCTGATCTGAGAAGAGTCACAGGAAATGACATAACAGAGAGAGAGAACAAGAATATTCAATTACTTTAAAGGTTAAACACCACAGTTATGATAACATGCTACTGATTGAATACTGTCCAGTACATACTGCTATTCATTGGTTTGGGGTCAGTTATTATTATTATTATATATTTTTTATTATTAATACTTGTAGTCAGAAAGGAACTGTCGCATTACCTTATTTTGCAAACAGTCGTGGCGTACAGTTATCATCTTGAAAATACAATTTTATCACATTTTCTTTTTAAAATTATTTTTATTTTTGGCAGTCTGGCACTGAAATTCAAGTTTAGTATTCTATGTATTCTGTACTCCCAACATTGTTAATGTGAATATGCTATCCCAAACACAGCCCATATATTGCATCCACATACTTATTTTTTTTTTTATCATTTGCTGTTTTAGATAAATGACGTTAGGGGGAGCTAAAGATTGTGAATTACCTTTCTGAACCACAGCATCCAGGAACACACAGCAGCTTCAGTCTTCAAGAGCCACCATGCCTTTCACTGGATCCTTCACTCTCATCTGAAAGACATGCATGCGTACAGAAAGTGAATAGCTCCTTGTGGAAGAACAATAGCCTACAAATGTGGTTCAAGAAGTACTTATCCTGATTTTTCAGGATATCTGAAAAACATATCATCTACATATCATTTGAGGGAGTCAAGGAGGAGACACTGATTTCTGGGATAGTCCTGCAAAGCATGTGAAACTGGGGATCCCGCCAGTACATGACGTCACTCATTCCCCGAACAGCACCTGAGAGTGCTGAACTGTGACCTGCTCCACTCTGCTGCCCCTTTTGTTCGCAGCGACTGGACCTCATTATAGGCTACATTCAACTATTAATCTGCCTTGATACGCGTAACTGTCTTTGTGTTATACGCGTAATTTTGTCATTTTGTGGTGACACTCAAAACACCAGACAAACACAAACAGCAACTTAATCTCGCACCAAATGAATTCAGCTGTTTGTGAATTCTACAAGAAAGTATCTCAGAGAAGTTTGCTTGTTTGTCTAACTGACTAAATGTATCATTATCATATAAAGGCTGGTTCAAACTGAACAACAGTTCTGAGGAATAACTGAAATGTAAATTTGAGGGCATCTCATCTGACCTCATCCAGTTCCCTCCTGGTCTCTTCCTCCATTCTGCGGATGTCGTCCATGTTCAGCTCGATCCATTTATCAATCCAACAGAACAGCTGCCGGTGGAAATTAGTGAACAAGCGCTTCTCTTGCTGTTAAAGAGAGAAAGAGGTCCAAAATTCGTTTGGGAAGGTGAATTTTGAACTGATTTTATTCACATAAAACTTAGGATGGATCTTTATTTTATCAGGAATTGGACGACATACAGTTTATATCAGTTAATGGTAACTAACTTTCTGATGGCATTTGTGTATGTGTAGAAAATAATAAAGTAAAAAAAAAAAAGAATTTAGTCAGACTTCAAACCATTTAAAATTTGGGGGTTAATAAAATTTAAAGTTTCAAGACTGCATTTATTTGTTTAAAATACAGTAAAAACAGTACTATTCTGAAATATTAACATTTCAAATAACTGTTTCAATATGTCTAAATGTATCATTTATTCCTGTGATGGCAAAGTCGCAGTTTTATGCAGCTATCACTCCATTCTTCAGTGTCACATGATCCTTCAGAATATCTGAAGGAAGATCCTTCTGATTTGGTGCTCAAGAAACATTTTTAATTATTCTCAATGTTGAAAACGGTTGGGCTGCTTAATATTTATGTGGAAACCGTGTTACAATTTATTTTTATTTTATTCTTTAATAAATATAAAGTTCACAAGAAGATCTCTCGTTTTAAAATATAAATCTTTTTTTAAAATATGAATATAAATCTTTTACTGTGTCCTTGTCAAATAAAAATATGAATTCATTTACATAGGTAAATCATAGATTTAGTTTTTTGACTATAAAAAAGTTTGAATCACAAAAGTCAAAAATTGCAACCTTTCCCAACAAAGCCTTTATGACAGGTGGCCAAAAAAAAAAAGAAGTCCTCTCAGTAAACCTTTATATTGCACAGATAAATCACAGACAATCAGTCCAGGAACATGCACTAAATATGGCCAAAAATGTAATATGATAATAACTTTAAAAAAAACAGTTTAATAAATCACACTGACCTTTTGAATAAAGTTTTCCACTTTGTTTTGCAGGCCCCACCACTTGAACTTGATAGTAACCAGTTTGTAGGCACACATGTGTGGGCAGTCGGTCCTTTTAGGTAGCTCTTTCTACACACACCCAAAATCCATTTAAACATTTGAATATAATTTGCCATTAATAAGCTTCCCACTCATACATCAAGCATGCACTTACTACATTTACACAAATTTTATACAAGCACACAGCTATTAGAGGTGGTTTAAAATGTATCACCTTCCAATCCGGACCGAGCGGCCCTCTTCCAGTCTTTACAGACTTAAACTTAGTGGGGTCTTCATCTGGTTTATAGTCCTAAAGAGAGACAGCACTGATCGGATTAGAAACTAACTGGAAAAGGTAGCTATTTTAGCTAAGTAAAGCTCACCTTTGGCTCCACCTGACTTCGGTCTGCGATGTCTATGTACACCACCTCCACCTTCTTCCAGGTGTCTGGGTCTAGACCGTGAACCTGTAAAGAAGAAGAACAGAACTATCATACTTGAGAACATCATTGTTAAGTTTGGCATAAAATTGTGGAGTTCACACACAAATAATCTACTACTTGACCTATACTCACATTTTCCTGCTGTCCCATGTCGGGTTTGTGCCACGTCTCGATCTTGATGAGGAAGTTCTCTTTCATATACTCATTCTAAAAACACAGATAATCAATGAACAAATTGATAAGCCATACCTGAAGGACAGAATCTGCAGTGACATACAGGCATCTGTGCTCTCTGCTTTCAGTCCAGCTAAAGTTGCTGTCTCCTCTTTCAGTCACTCTTTCAGAGTGTTTGTATGTGCTTGTGATGTACATCTGTATATTCAACAAGTTTGTTCATTCATATAAATGAATATGACTTATGTGTGTACTTGCAAAGATTGTATACTTACAGTAATTACTGAAGGGTGATGCAGGACAGACAATGGGGGGAAAGGAAAATAAAGTATGAATTAGATAATTTATGTTTAAGAATACACCAAATGTCATTTGAGACCGTTTCTAATTTGATTTAATCTCATTTTAGCCCATATTAGTCTGGAAGTAAACATACTGAAATAATATCCATATTCAAACTCAACATCAGTTCTATTCAGACCATGAATCATTACTCATAAATTCTCATAATACAATGATAAGCTTTGTAGGTTTCATAGTCTCAGTCAAAAAGCTCAGTAATTCCGTTCACTTCATGCAACTTAACTTCACATTAAATGCTTTTTAACCTGATGCTATTAGCATGAAATAAAATGAAAATTAGAATTAATCTATTTCTCAAATGCATGTTATTTATCTTATTGTGAACGATTAGTCTATGCATGCTTTATTATTCTTATTATTTAAATATGACAGTGTCATTTTTAATCAAAATGTCATAACTTAATCTCGACTCCAATGATTCAGTCTTTAGAAGTTTACTAAACCCGGTCTCTCCTCAATCAACCCCACAAACTCCACAAAATCAGCAACCGATGGATTATTTTATTTTTCAATTATCTGTAACACTTATATGTACAACACAATACGGAAAAATCTATCTATACTTCCATTTTATTGCAACTTTGAGATCTATAATTTTGAAATTTTACAAGGTAAGGTAAAATTAGGTCGCTGACTTTTGTAATTTGTAATGAATACAAAAAAAAAATCCATATTGACTCCTAAAACAGATGTTTGGAGCTTTTCCTGTGAAGGAACTGTAGAAGGTAAAGCTCTTGGCTCTTAATTGAATACCTCTAATGGTCTACAATGTAACAGTATCTAGACACCCTGACTTGAACAACTAGTGGGAAACACATTTCTTTCTTCTAGCAGCTTTGCTAACAGTTGGCCAATAATCTCAGACAAATAATTTTGTTATATATTTATACTATTAAATCTATAATTGTAATTAATTGCAATAATTGTATTGTAATTTATTACAGTATTTATATTATTAAATCATTCAACAAATTCAGTATAGCTCAATAATTGTCTTATCAGCTTTTTACACTTATTCAAAAACAAAACTGTAGACTTCAGTTTGTTTTAAGCACTGTAGTGAGATTTAGAAATCTCTTGATAGCAGACTTTAGCGAATGGGGAGTCTGTCATCTATGAGAATGATGTGAAGTGAATGTGTCAATATAATCTCAGTTTCCTGTGCTGTAACTCCACTCCTGCTCAGCTCAAACAGTGAATTATTCAGTGCCCGCAAATGCAGTGACAGAAAAGAGAAGAGGAGAAACAGATAGGAAGACATAATAATATGAAAGCAAGTAGAAGAAAGAGCACATGAGAAGAAATTTAGCTGCTGTGTGTGTGTGTGTGTGTGTGTGTGTGTGTGTGTGTGTGTGTGTGTGTGTGTGTGTGTGTGTGTGTGTGTGTGTGTGTGTGTGTGTGTGTGTGTGTTACCTGTACGGCAGTATGGGTAGGCGTTCCAAGCTTTCTCATGAATGTTCAGTGCTGACGCTGGTGCAAGCATCCGTACAAATGACGGGACTTTACT